>NW_027363091.1:1800000-2093442 GCF_046119375.1 Phyllobates terribilis
ATCAACTAAGGGACCACCACAGACTGAAACTCCAGAGGTGGATAGTGACCTTGAAAGTTCCGATGAGGAAGAGCACACCATTGTATTTCTCGAACCGGCAAGGAGAGGGACGTACCATCCTCAAGAGAGTGAACTAAGTCCTGAGGCTCCAAAGTTTGTACCAAGGAGTACAGATGAAGTCCAATTCAGATCTGATGATCGAATACTGATCACTGAAGAGATTGATCGACATTCAGGAGGAGCGGAATTACCAGACCGTGTGGAAACAGGCGACTCAGGAGAAGTACAGAAAGTTACAGAGGCAGATCCAAGAGCATCTGAGGAAGCACGGGAAATGAGTGCGGTGGAAGAAACTCCTGTTACCGAAGAACCCGTGGTATCTGAGGAACAACCCACCAGAAGGATTTCGACTCGAGAAGTAAGGAGGCCCGTGATGCTGACGTATGAGACAATTGGAGAACCAAGTCAAGTGCCAAGGACTGTCGACTGGAAACAGGTATCTCTCCCTGCGGACCAGGTAAGCCCACTTGAGTGGTGTTCACCTCCGAGAGACAGTATGGGCAATGTTACCTGGTGGAAAGACTTGTTTTGGCCTAGTGAGAGAGCTGGTTGAAGACGTACGAAAAGCTCCAGCGGTAGAGATGCTGATTGTTTTAAATGTGTTGTTTATTTCTTACAGGAGTCCTACAAGAAAAAGGTTGCAAGAATAGGTTATTATCAATGTTTATAAATGTTATACCAATTTGATAATGACAAATTTATATATATAGTAACTAAGCCGGCGGCCGCGACCAATCAGCGAACCGTATTAGTGAGGAACGGGGACCGGGGAGCGGCGCCGCCGGTCGGGATACTTCTGATGCGAGCAGGCCCGTACCCTGGGGTCACTCTTAAAAGCAAGGAAAAATGGGGGAAAGTTATATGGGAAAGGGGAAATTGTTTGTGACACCACCCATGGTGTCTGGTGAAGATCACCAGCGCTGCTACAGTCCTCTGAGGCTGGTGATTAGGCAGCTTAGTTGGTGCGGCTCCCCACAGGTGGAGCAGGGTCTCAGGGCAGCGTAGTAGAAGGGATGCAGGACAGAGGGGACCCAGCCGGGTCAGAGGAAGAATAGGCACACTCACAACAGTTCACTTCAGTACCTTTACTGGTGGTGTTTCAGGCACGATCCAGGGCACTGTAGGGTGAAGGGTGCATATCGGGACTCTCCCCAGTGAGCGGGTGTGGAGCCTCCTGCTTCTTGCCTTTTCCTGGTAAGTTTATGACCTGCCTGGAGCTATGCCTAACTTGGTCTCTGTCTTGCAGCGGCTGACCTGGTGGTAGGGCCTTCCGTTGGAGATCACACTCCCCGGTCTCTTGGGCCTCCCTCACTCCTGACCCTGGTATAACGGTCAGCTTTTGGTGTTTCTGGGACATATAGTTCGCCAGGGGTTCCGGTAGTTTCTGCTGGTCCTTAGGGATCCCTGCAGACGCGGACCCGGAGTCCGGTAAATGCTTGTGGGGTGAGCTGGTTAAGCTTCTCTGCCCCCTATGTAGCTCACTTACTCCACTTGCCTTCGGCCGCGCTCGGGGCCCTCACAAGGCTTCACACTGGCAGTAGGCCTCGCTACTCTTCACCACTCTTACGGCGTCGGCACGCCCTGGGCTCACTAACTGAGCTCACTGAGTCTGGGCTGGCCTGACTTTCTCACAGACTAACACTATCTGTGGACTCCAGACTTAGACTGCACTGCCTAGCTCCACCTTCCCTATTTATATTTCTAACAGGCTCCCTCTGGTTGTCTGAGGTGGAAGGTAGAGGTGTGTGAATGCTATGAGGGCCTCTTGTGGAGGAATCCGTCCATGCACCCCTCTGGGATCTGTGGCACCAATGCGTAGCAGGGCGCCACATTCCCCCCTAGCAAAGCTCAGTACTCCCGGACTGAAGTACTTTTTTAACAACAATAACAATAACTCTTCACTTTATGGGAGGCACTTTGCTTAAATGTTACATATAAAACATTATAAATAATAAATAGATATTTACATTTCAATAAGCAACCCCAGAATTCAAGTCTCTTCCGGTGAGGTTCCCCGACAGGATGTCCATCTCACAGGTTAGAGTACTTGGTAGCTTGAGGGACCTGTCCAAAGCAAACCCTCCATGTAGGCCCTGGGGTGGTTGCAGGGCATGGCGATCCTGAGTTGGACCTCCGCTTGTGCCACACCAGACAGGTTTTTGTTCTGATGTCACCTAAAGGGGCACTCCAGGGAGTGCAATTATTTACAAGAAGCAGTTTTGGGGCTGCACATAGTCCTCAGCCACAGAGTTCTTTATGTACCCTTACGGTTAACTAGAGGCAATCAGGGGAAAGTGTCCATTTCACTTAGATTGTCCATTGCAAGCATAACACAAATTAATAAATACATATACATGAAAATACACAATATAATACCCCAGGGGCAACTATTTACACTGTCAGAGTTTCCTTCTTACTCTCTGTATCTGACAGGGGTCTGACCTCGTGTGCTACGTGTTGACCTACGTGGTACTGGGATGCGTGAGGCAATAGTATTTGCACTACCTCCCATTCTGTCAGTTCTAAGTGTTGGGGAACTGCAGGGTTGCCTAGACCTCTCTACAGGACTGGCAAGTATACCATTGGCTGGGCCTTCTTGCTCTGCTCCAACCAGGGATCCTTCTTCTGGGGATTCTTCTTGAGCAGGTGTGACGCCTCAAAGCCTCCTGTTAGCCCCTTACCCTGGGAGATGGGGGACTCGGAGTCGGGTCCTGTGATGGAGAGATGGAGTGCAGCCGTGGCCCGGACCTGCTCCGTGCCCAGGGCCGTCACATTAAAAAGGATGGTATGGGCTTATCCGGGTTGAGTGGCTGGTTACGACTACGCCACCTGTGGCACCTGGTGAAGGTCACCAGCGCCGCTGCAGTCCGCTGAGGCATGGTGTTATGGCGGCCGTCGTTGTTACTACTCCCCACAGGCGTAGCAAGGCCTCAGGGCAGAGGGACAGGATGACGGGGGTAGTAGTAGAGGAGACCTGGTGCTCCGTAATGCGGTGTAGCGCAGAATAAAGAGTCCGGAGGCCATAGGGGTGAACTTCCAAGGCTTTACTCACGAAAGAGATGGCAGTAGGAAGGCGACTCCCTGCTCCTCACGGGGGATTTGCGGTCACCAGAGACGAAGGGGGTCCAACAACCTCTGAGTAAGTCCAGTGTTAAATCAGGACCCCGCACCAGAGTGTTCCTAGACTTCAGACCGGGTCCTTTCCTGTCTGTGTGTGTGTGGATAGGCCGGGACTAGAGTTGAGCCACCCCCGTAGTGTTCGAGTTCGGTTCGTCGAACACCCGTATGTTCGCCGAACTGTTCGTCGAACTGGTCGTCGAACACCGTCGAACACCGTTAAAACCAATGGCAGGCAAACAAAAACACATAGAAACACATAGAAAACACCTTCAAAGGAGTCCAAAACCTGACAAACTGCTCAGAAGACACAACTAACACATGGAAAAGTGACAAGTACATATAGTCATGCGAAAAGAAAAGAGGTGGAGGAGTAAAAGGAGGGGGAGACACAGATATAGGCATGTCATGCCCTTCTAAAACCAAAAAAGTGCGAAGCTGACACGGCCAGTCCGTTCCTGCCCGTGCAACGTCTGTGTCGCTGGGTTTGTGCCAGAGCTGCGGTGGACCCTGACGGCCAGCCCCCCTCTCCCAATACTGGTGCCTGTCCGCTGGTGGGTCGAGCGAGCCCCCCTGCGGTGGAGGCAGGTCTAAGCTTTTTAATTTAAATTGTCTCTGTAATTTGAATGAGTACACTTTAAATCCTTTTACAAGGATCTATTGGAGGGCAAGTCTGATGCCAGCAGCCGCGGGAATTCCAGCTCCAGTAGCCTCCACTAAAGCTGCTGCAGTTAAAAAGCTTTAATAAGGATCGAGCTTCGCCAGTCCCAGCCCCTGTGCCTTGGGGTGCCTCCCCGATGCTCTTCACTGAGTGTCCCGGGGGCCCGAAGCATTTCCTTTGAAAAAATTAAGTGTCCAAACTACAGGTGGTGTAGCTTGCTTAACAGCAGGGATAATCCGCTGACTAGCAGACACTGCTACTAGGCCCAAAGTATTTCCTGTGCTAGATGCAGTTAAAAATTTGTAATTAGATCTACAGGCGGTGGCTACTCTGCTGACTAGCAGACACTGCTACTACCCCCAAAGTATTGCCTGGGCTAGATGCAGTTAAAAATTTGTAATTAGATACTCTCGTTGGATGCTGAGAAAGCATTCCATAGAGTCTCCTGGCATGCCATATATTATTCTCTTAAAAAGCTTGGGGTAGGGGTCTAGGGGACCCTTTTATAGCCAAAATCATGGCCCTGTATCGCAATCCGTCAGCTAGGCTGAAGATAAAAGGAACATTTTCATCACCTTTCATAATCACCAATGGGACAAGGCAGGGATGTCCTCTGTCCCCTCTCTTGTACATCCTAGTGATGGAGCACCTGCTCTCATCAATTCGTGAAAACCCCAATATTAGGTGGATTGAGGTGGGAGGCACCGAGTACAAGTGCTCTGCATTTGCTGATGATGTCCTAGTATATATCACTCAATCACATATATCCATCTGTAGCATCGGCCTCTCTGCCCCGTACTAGGCAGAGACGCCGTCCCTCTCACCTCCCCGCTCCAGGCGCGGCGTCCTCCAGCGCTTCTCTCCCCGCTGCTTCCGGCACGCGCTCCTTCCCCGGCAGTGTGCTTAGGGCGCGCGCACGCGCGCTCCCCCTCTCTTAAAGGGACCGCGCGCGCCGTCCTAAGGAGTCCCCGGCCAATTGCCGGAGGACCTCCCATATATAAGGCACCTCCTCCAAAATGGAGGTGCCCGAGCAATGTTGTTGCAAAGCCTTCACTCTGCTTCAGCCCTCAGGTCCCGTTACCAGTTACCTGCCAGTCACCTGCCAGATTCCTGCTTGTTACCTGCCAGTCACCTGCCAGATTCCTGCTTGTTACCTGTCAGTCACCTGCCAGATTCCTGCTTGATACCTGCCTGATATCCGCTTACCTGCTTGCAAGCCTGCGGTCCGACAGTCTGCCTTCCGACACCTGTCAGTCTGTCTATGGACCAGCCTGCCCGCTCACCTACTACCTGTCTGCTAGCCTACCTGGAGGCTCCGCCGTCACGTGCTGTGACCACCTGCCTGTCCAGAGACTCTTGCCCGCTCACCTGGGAGCGCTCATCTGCTACCTGCCTGCTAGCCTACCTGGAGGCTCCGCCGTCACGTGCTGTGACCACCTGCCTGTCCAGAGACTCTTGCCCGCTCACCTGGGAGCTTCCACCTGCTACCTGCCTGCTAGCCTACCTGGAGGCTCTGCCGTCACTTGCCGTGACCACCCGCCTGTCTAGAGACTGTCCCCGTCACTTGCCGTGACCTCCTGCCCTTCTATCCAGAGACTGTCCCCGTCACTAGCCGTGACTACTTGCCCGCCTTCCCTGGGAGCCACCCGCTTCCTTACAAGGACTGCCCCCTTGTATAGTTGCTCAGAGGTTCCACTTCCCAGACCCGTTACACCATCCCTGCTGTTATGGCTGAAATAGATCACTTTGTTACATGGTCAAATTTTAAAATCAATGCAGCGAAGTCTGAGGCCCTCGATGTCTCCCTCCCCAAATCCATACAGGATTCCATCCAGTCCAACTTTCCTTTTGCCTGGCCTTCACAGGGTATCAAATACTTAGGAATTCGTATTCATACAGACCTCTCCCATCTATTTTATCTTAATTTTGGGCCCTTTATTGAACAACTCCATAAAGATCTTACTTCTTGGATGGTGAAGGATTTTTTCTGGTTCGGCAGAATAAGTATACTAAAAATGAACGTCCTACCTAAACTCTTAAACCTCTTCCAAACCATTCTCGTGGTGATTCCCTCAAATTTTTGGAAAAGACTGCGGAGTAGCTTTTAGTCTCCCCAGGATGACACAGGTGGGGCAGATGGTGGTTGTCCCGGCCCGCTAGGCCGCATTGTAGCACAGTGAGCTTCGCACTGCAACTTATGCTTCATATCCATGTGACGGTTCATGCATGAAGTACTCAAACTATGGATTTTTTGGCCTCTACTTAGCTTTTGGTGACAAATGTTACAGATAACACGAGTTGGGTCATCCTTAGCGATCTGAAAAAATGCACAGGCTATGCAAGGTTTAGAGCCCATGCGACTCTGCTACTAGCAATACTATCAAATGATTGGCTGGGTTAGATGCAGAGCGTCTGGGTTTGGTTGGGGGTCCCCACAGTCAGCCTAGGCTAGATTCAGTTAAAAATTCTCATTAGATACACAGGCGGTGCAGCTTGCTTCGCAGCTGGGCTAATACACCCAAAGTATTGGTAGACTCTATACTAAATAAGCAAGGATTCACTGACTGTGGTGGCCCCTCCATGGGCCATGGCGATTGATGGAGATTTGGTGGATGGTTATAGGAGAAAGCTCCTTAATAGAGAAAGTAGGTGGATTTATACTTTAAATACACGTGTACCAGCGGGTTTAAACATCAGACATGATTTGATGTATCATTATGAGTGATCATTTATAGATTATCATTATATATATGTTCCTTTTTTCTTCTTTTCTTTTTGATTATTTACATTTATATGCATTATTTCTATGCTATACGATTTTAACATGGTACGTGTGTTTAAATTTCTGATTAACTCAGCCTTGAACAGGTGCATAGCAGGACATGACATATAAATACCACTTCCTTGCTGTTTTTTTTGCTATGCAATGATTAAGTACTCGTATATATATTGTGCAGAAAGTAGGGTGAAAGTCCGCCCAGGCGGGAGGAAATTGGAGTTTCATAACACATATTTGAACTGGAGAGGTATTAGAGGCCTGCAATGGCCACAGATACTAATGGAGGTAATCAAGGTAGGGAGAGAGGCAAGAGGTCCGGTCATCTTAGTTATACGGGCCGGGTGAAACGACATAGCTTATCACAAGAGCGCATAACTAATGGCAATAATGAAAGTAGACACTGAGTGCTTCAGAGAATTTTTCACAAAACTAACTATAGTATGGTCAGAGATTGTGCCGAGAACGGTATGGCATGGTGCGTGAGACATCACGTCCATCGAATGGACAAGGCAGGTAATAAATATTCGGATGGTAAAATTTATAAGAGACAGAGGCTGTGTAGTGATACGACACCGACAACTGGAAGGAGATAACGCAGGTCTCATACGGCCCGACGGTGTTCACTTAATGGATATTGGACTGGACATATTCTTGTCAGGACTCCAGGACGGAGTGGAGCAAGCGTTAAGAGTGATGGTTGGGGGTCAGAGTCCTGCATACGAGTAAGCAGGCTCCTCCGTGGCCTGGAAATAGAAAGGACATGTTGGAGAGTTACACTTGTTGGCCAACTTGCCGTTGTGGAGACTAGAGACACAGGGCATGCTGCAACAAGCTGAATTATTTTAGAAATAAAATGCATTTCTAATGGAATGAGTATAAACAGTTAATAAAGCTGTGACCGATCCTCACCCATCCAGTTGTAAGAGTTACATGATTGTATTGTCAATGAAAGGGGGGCGTTAGGGGGTTGAGCGTCTGGGTTTGGTTAGGGGTCCCCACAGTCTGCCTAGGCTAGATGCATTTAAAAATCATTATTAAATACACAGGCGGTGCAGCTTGCTTCGCAGCTGGGTTACTACGCTGACTAGCAGACACTGAAGCTTTGGAGAAGACCTCTGAGTAAACAGCACTTCAGACTCAACCATCTGTGTTACCCCAAGCCATAGTGTATGTATTTTCATACGGTTAAAAGGGGGGGGGGACCCAACCCATCTCTAATTGACGATGGCAACGTCACGTAAAACAAAGCAAGGGGACTCCAAAAAGAGTCTCCATTTTTTCCAAAAATTTGTGGCACAGACACCACTTAAGTGGCATCAATTGCCCCAGAGTTGCTTAAAATGGTTGGTTAGAATGAATACCACATACTGCTACTATGCCCAAAATTATTTTCCAGACAAGATGCAGCTAAAAATTATTAGTAATTTGCAAGCTGTTGGAGCTTAGTATAGATGGCATAATAGAATGAGTACCGCACACTGCTACAGGCCCAAAATTATTTTCCAGTCAAGATGCAGCTAAAAATTATTAGTAATTTGCAAGCTGGTGGAGCTTAGTATAGATGGCATAATAGAATGAGTACCGCACACTGCTACAGGCCCAAAATTATTTTCCAGACAAGATGCAGCTAAAAATTATTAGTAATTTGAAAGCTTAAAACGGTTGGTGAGGTGATTTTACGAAATCCTCAAGCTTTTACTCTCCCCAGGATGACACAGGGGTAGAAAAGTCCTTGCGGATCCATGATTTGTTCATCTTTATGAACGTGAGTCAGTCTACATTCTCAGTAGACAGCCGCGTGCGCTTATCTGTCAGCACACCACCAGCAGCGCTGAACACACGTTCAGAGAGAATGCTGGCTGCGGGGCATGACAAGATCTCCAAGGCGTAAGTGGCGAGCTCCGGCCATTTTTCCAGATTGGAAGCCCAAAAAGAGCAAGGGTCCAGTGACACAGTCATGGCTTCGATGTTTACTTGGAGATACTCCTGTACCATCCTCTCTAGGCGTTGACTATGTGTCAGACTTCTTGTCTCCTGTGGCCTTGCAAATGATGGGCTAAAAAAGCTGTGAAATGATTCCGCAAAATTGCTGTTACCAGCAGATACTGTGTTTCTGTTACGGTTTGAGTGGTGAAAACTCGACAGTCCCACGGTTGGCAAGTTAGAACTGTGAGATTCACTACATGCACCACTGGTGTTTTGTGGAAAAGCACACGTAAGATTCTGCAACAGTCTCTGCTGATACTCCTGCATGCGTGAATCCCTTTCTATGGCAGGAATTATTTCGGCAAATTTACTTTTGTACCGGGGATCTAAGAGTGTGGCAACCCAGTAGTCAGGATTATTTCGAATAGTGCAGCAAGAAGGCACTCATGTGTCTTGCGCATCCAGGAGCACCAAGTCCCTGTTGTTTTGGTGGTGAGGTAACAATCATGCTTCCTTCCTCTGCCCTCTCCCCCCAACCTCGCACAACAGAAATGTGATCAAGGTCTCCCTCATCTGATGAGTCTTGCAGAGGTTAGCCCTTCCACATACAACTCCTCCTCCTCTACTTCCTCCACCTCCTCTTGTCGCACCACCTGACTCCGAGTTCTGTTTAACATGTGCTCCAGCATGTAAATCACCGGAATAGTCATGCTGATAATGGCATCGTCAGTACTAAACATCTTCGTCGCCATTTCAAAACTGTGCAGAAGGGTGCATAGGTCCCTGATCTGAGACCACTCCTCCAGCGTGATTTGCCCCACCGCTGGATCCCGTTGGCCCAGGCTATACGTCAGAACGTATTGCACCAGGGCTTGTCGGTGCTGCCACAGTCGCTGCAACATGTGCAGAGTTGAATTCCACCGGGTAGGCACATCGCATTTTAGCCAGTGAAGTGGCAGGCCCAACGACTTCTGTAGAGATGTAAGTCGCTGAGTTGCGGGATGCGAACGGCGGAAGTGAGCACACAGCGACCGTGCCCTCTGCAGAAGGCCATCTAGTCCGGGATAGTGGCCTAAAAATTGCTGGACAACCAGGTTCAACACGTGAGCCATACAAGGCACGTGTGTGACATTGCCCCGGCGAAGGGCCGCACCCAGGTTTGCAGCATTGTCGCACACGGCCTTCCCTGGTTTCAGGTCCAGTGGAGACAACCATTCATGAAACTGGTTCTCCAGAGCTGACCATAACTCCTGAGTTGTATGACTCACATTTCCCAGACATTTCAAAGTAAAAACCGCCTGATGACGTTGAGCCCTACTTCCAGCATAGTAAGGAGGTGGGCAGGATCCCTTTTGCGCAGTTAGAAAGCGTGTGGCATGAATAGACAGGCTTTGGGAGAAGGTGGAGGACCGAGAGGAGGTTGAGGAGGCAGAAGCAGTGGAGGAACTTCGAGATAAAGAGGATTGACGCACAACTCGTGGGGACGGCAAGACTTGGACAGCAGCCCCTTGTCCTGCTGTCACCATAGTTATCCAGTGCCCAGTCAGCGACATATAACGCCCCTGTCCATGCCTACTCATCCAAGTGTCTGTGGTGAAATGCACCCTGTCACACACACAGTTTCTCAAAGAAGCGGTGATGTTGTGTGCGACATGCTGGTGGAGCGCAGGCACACCTTTCTTTGAGAAATTGTGCAGACTGGGCATCTGGTACTGGGGCACTGCGACGGACATAAGGTCTCGAAAATCCTCTGTGTTCACCAGGCGGAGAGGCAGCATTTCTGTAGCCAAGATCTTGCAGATGGTGAAATTCAACCTCTTAGCTTTCTCATGGCTAGGAGGAAATGGTCTTTTACTTGTCCACATCTGAGGGACCGAGGGCTGGCTGTTGTGCTTAGACGGGGTTGAGAAGGGTGTCCCCGGCAAACTGCCGTTCTGTGAGGAAGATGCAGGCAGACATGTTAGGTTGCCTTGATCCAAAGGTGGTGCTATCGATGTCAGACAGCGCTCAACACCAGCTGGTGTTACCACCTCCAAAGAAAATGATGACCTACCAATCACGCTGGCTGTTGCGGGTAAAGAGGTGGCAGGTCTGCATCCCAAAACAGGTGTGACTGCTGTCCCCCCAGTCACAGAGGATAAAGAGGCCGCGGATGCACAAGATGGGGCAGACGGTCAGGGCCGGCTCCAGGTTTTTCTGGGCCCCGGGCGAAAGAGTCTCAGTGAGCCCCTTTAATACATACCACGATTCATGATGCACAGATACCACAGAGAAATATATATATATATACAGTACAGACCAAAAGTTTAGACACACCTTCTCATTTAAAGATTTTTCTGTATTTTCATGACTATGAAAATTGTACATTCACACTGAAGGCATCAAAACTATGAATTAACACATGTGGAATTATATACTTAACAAAAAAGTTGGAAACAACTGAAAATATGTCTTATATTCTAGGTTCTTCAAAGTAGCCACCTTTTGCTTTGATGACTGCTTTGCACACTCTTGGCATTCTCTTGATGAGCTTCAAGAGGTAGTCACCGGAAATGGTTTTCACTTCACAGGTGTGCCCTGTCAGGTTTAATAAGTGGGATTTCTTGCCTTATAAATGGGGTTGGGACCATCAGTTGTGTTGTGCAGAATTCTGGTGGATACACAGCTGATAGTCCTACTGAATAGACTGTTAGAATTTGTATTATGGCAAGAAAAAAGCAGCAAAGTAAAGAAAAACGAGTGGCAATCATTACTTTAAGTAATGAAGGTCAGTCAGTCCGAAAAATTGGGCAAACTTTGAAAGTGTCCCCAAGTGCAGTTGCAAAAACCATCAAGCGCTACAAAGAAGCTGGCTCACATGAGGACCGCCCCAGGAAAGAAAGACCGAGAATCACCCCTGCTTCTGAGGATAAGTTTATTAGAGCCACCAGCCTCAGAAATCGCAGGTTAACAGCAGCTCAGATTAGAGACCAGGTCAATGCCACACAGAGTTCTAGCAGCAGACACATCTCTACAACAACTGTTAAGAGGAGACTTTGTGCAGCAGGCCTTCATGGTAAAATAGCTGCTAGGAAACCACTTCTAAGGACAGGCAACAAGCAGAAGAGACTTGATTGGGCTAAAGAACACAAGGAAAAGACATTAGACCAGTGGAAATCTGTGCTTTGGTCTGATGAGTCCAAATTTGAGATCTTTGTTTCCAACCACCGTGTCTTTGTGCGACGTAGAAAAGGTGAACGGATGGACTCTACATGCATTTTTCCCACCGTGAAGCATGGAGGAGGAGGTGTGATGGTGTGGGGGTGCTTTGCTGGTGACACCATTTGGGATTTATTCAAAATTTAAGGCATAATGAACCAGCATGGCTACCACAGCATCTTGCAGCGGCATGCTATTCCATCCGGTTTGCGTTTAGTTGGACCATCATTTATTTTTCAACAGGACAATGACCCCAAACACACCTCCAGGCTGTGTAAGGGCTATTTGACCAAGATGGAGAGTGATGGGGTTCTACGCCAGATGACCTGACCACCAGTCACCAGACCTGAACCCAATCGAGATGGTTTGGGGTGAGCTGGACGGCAGAGTGAAGGCAAAAGGGCCAACAAGTGCTAAGCATCTCTGGGAACTCCTTCAAGATTGTTGGAGGACCATTTCCGGTGACTACCTCTTGAAGCTCATCAAGAGAATGGCAAGAGTGTGCAAAGCAGTCATCAAAGCAAAATGTGGCTACTTAGAAGAACCTAGAATAAAAGACATATTTTCAGTTGTTTCACACTTTATTGTTAAGTATATAAATCCACATGTGTTAATTCATAGTTTTGATGCCTTCAGTGTGAATGTACAATTTTCATAGTCATGAAAATTCAGAAAAATCTTTAAATGAGAAGGTGTGTCCAAACTTTTTGGTCTGTACTGTATATAAATATATATATATATATAGTACAATGCAAAGATTTCACTTCTTACATTACATGAGCGATATCAATGTAAATTCCACAATACCTCAGAAACCAGCGAATCGCTCCACACAGAATACTGGCCCCCATATAAGGCCCCATACGGAATACTGGCCCCCATATAAGTCCCCATACAGCATACTGGCCCCCATATAAGGCCCCATACAGAATAGTGGCCCCCATATAAGGCCCCATACGGAATACTGGCCCCCATATAAGGCCCCATACAGAATACTGGCCCCCATATAAGGCTCCATACGGAATACTTGGCCCCCATATAAGGCTCCATACAGAATACTGGCCTTCATATAAGGCTCCATACGGAATACTGGCCCCCATATAAGGCTCCATGCAGAATACTGGCCCCCATATAACGCTCCATACAGAATACTGGCCCCCATAAAGCGCTCCATACAGGATACTGGTCCCCTTAGAAAGCTCCATACAGGATACTGGCCCCCATATAACGCTCCATACAGGATACTGGCCCCCATATAATGCTGCATGCAGGCTGTTACCCCCCACATAATGCCCCATACAGGCTGTCCCCCCCTTATAATGCTCCATGCAGGCTGTTCCCCCCACATAATGCACTATGCAGGCTGCCCCCCCTTATAATGCCCCATGCAGGCTGTTCCCCACCTTATAATGCCCCATGCAAGCTGTCACCCCTCCTCTTTATAATGCCCCATGCAGGATGTACCCCCCCCTCTTTATAAGGCCCCATGCAAGATGTCACACCCCCTCTTTATAATGCCCCATGCAAGATGTCACCCCCTCTCTTTATAATGCCCTATGCAGGATGTCACCCCCCTCTCTTTATAATGCCCCATGCAGGATGTCACCCCCCCTCTTTATAATGCCCCTTGCAGGATGTCACCCCCTCTCTTTATAATGCCCCATGCAGGATGTCACCCCCTCTCTTTATAATGCCCCATGCAGGATGTCACCCCCTCTATTTATAATGCCCCATGCAGGCTGTCACCCCCTCTCTCTATAATGCCCCATGCAGGATGTCACCCCCTCTATTTATAATGCCCCATGCAGGATGTCACCCCCTCTATTTATAATGCCCCATGCAGGCTGTCACCCCCTCTCTCTATAATGCCCCATGCAGGATGTCACCCCCCTCTCTTTATAATGCCCCATGCAAGATGTCACCCCCTCTCTTTATAATGCCCCATGCAGGAAGTCACCCCCCCCCCTCTCTATATAATGCCTCACGCAGGATGTCACCCCCTCCCTCTCTTTATAATGCCCCATGCAGGATGTAACCCCCCTCTCTTTATAATGCCCCATGCAGGATGTCACCCCCTCCCTCTCTTTATAATGCCCCATGCAAGATGTCATCCCCCCATATTATGCCCCATGCCTCCATACATTAAAAAAAAAATAAAATAAAATACTCACCTCCCTCCTCCTCACCTGCTGCCGCTGCTCGGGTCCGGACTCCAGCGTTGCCGGCGTCGTCCCGCTCTGCGCTCCCTGTGACGGCTCAGGGGAGCGCGCGGTGGAAAGACGTCACCGCGCCCTCTGACCTGAGACGTCACAGGGAGCGCAGAGCAGGAAGACAGCGGATCTGCGGAGGCACGGGGAGAGGTAAGTATCCGGCTGCCGGGGCCCTGAGCAAGCGTCGGAGAATGGCGGGCGCTGACATCGCTCTCCTCCGCCCATAGCCCAGCAGGGTGCGCGACCGCCAGTGGGCCCCCCTGCCTGCTCAGGGCCCCGGCACTTGCCCGGGTGCGCCGGGTGTTGACGCCGGCCCTGCAGACGGTGGTTGGCCTGGCCCGCTAGGCCGCATTGTAGCACAGTGAGCTTCCCACTGCAACTTATGCTTCATATCCATGTGACGGTTCACGCATGAAGTACTCAAACTATGGATTTTTTGGCCTCTACTTAGCTTTTGGTGACAAATGTTACAGATAACATGAGTTGGGTCATCCTTATCGATCTGAAAAAATGCCCAGGCTATGCAAGGCTTAGCACCCATGCGACCTGAAGAGCAACCACGACTTGTGGTCAGTGTTAGAACTCTCCTGTTAGGTTTTTTTTAGTTTGCTGGTCACATGACCATTTTTGCCTATTTAATCCGGCTCCGCCCTCCTGGTCTTGCTGGACTTCATTGTATTTACTACTCTTGAGCTAGCTTGGTGCTCAGTTGCCGTCCTCTGTTAGTTTTGCTAGGTCTTCTGACCTCTATGCTTTTTGTTGTGTGTTTGTCTTTGACTGCTACTATTTCTGCTAGGAGGTGTCCATCTTTCTCCCAGTCCCTAGTTCTTGTAGGGATCCCTCCCTCACATCTATAGGTCTTCGTTCAGACTAGCCAAGGACTTTAGCGGGTCTGATCGCAGGATCAGGTTCCCCGTTACATCGTAGGGATCTAGCTTAGTTCTATTGTAGGGACAGATCTCCTGTCTTTCCTTAGTGCTTGTAGCAGATCATAACAATAGTTTATCCTTCAATGTTTGCAATGTTTGCAAGTCAACATTGGGGGATGAACCGTGGATGCTCCAGTAATGAGAATTAGTAACACCACCCCTTTCTCTTGACCTTTGGATGAAGTCTTGAAGAAGAACAGTTGTGAACTACATAAAGGAGTCTTTTTACAAAACCACTGCCAGGAACACTCTATGGGACAGCACTACAGAACACCATGAATCCATTAAGAAGGACACAGATTTGGTTTCTACAGGATGCCAGCTTAAGGGACCACAGCCCTGGCTGGAGGACTACAGATCTGCTCCATTGACTACCACAGAACCCATGGATACATCTGGGAAAACCAGGTTGGGACCCACCAGTCACCTGGTCCCATGGAGATGTTTGGAGAAACCAGGTTGGGACCTTCTGGTCACCTGGTCCCATGGAGAAATTTGGAGTAGCCAGGTTGGGACACTCCGGCCACCTGGAACTTGTGAATATGCTCAGAAAAAGCCAAGTCGGGACCTTCCGGTCACCTAGTTCCATGGATATTTTGGGAGAAGCCAGGTTGGAACCCTCTGGTCTCCTGGCCACGTACCTCAATGGACTGTCAGCTTTCTAAGCTTGTTGTTACCTCCTCTTTGTGGGTGCTCACCAAAAGTGGGGTGCCTTTGGTGGGGGTAGTCAGCCCCAGAAGCCCCTCGGATTGGCAGCTGCTTTAACCCCGGCGAGTCAGCGGAAGGGTGAGACTCTGTAATTTGCACCATAATAGGTATTTGCTGGGACTGTTCGATATGTTTATTGTGTGTTTGGTGGTTTAATAAAATATTACCTCACTGTTTTACAATCATCCTGTGTTGTTGTTTATGTATCTTCTATCAGTTATGGATTATAATGAGTGCGATCCGCTCCACCATGAGGGGCCCGATCCTCCCGGGGGCCCACGTTCAAAGATCTCAGCACAGCTCAGGACGGATTCTTGTAGTGCTGATGTTTGATAAATAGGATATTACAGCGCTCATAGAAAATAAATGTCTGACCTCTTCTTTCTGATGGGCATTTCAGAGTGAGGAGCTGCGCTCTGGACTCACCGCTGCACTCCCCATGCCATTGCGGTGGCCATCTTAATATCGATCTGTGCGGAGGAGACTGGGGAGTCAGACGGGGGTGTCAAATGTATGGACCCTTTTAACCGCAGGATGGAGGGTAACTGTGAATATTAATTCATGAACCACTGTGCATAGCAAAGCAATAAAATAAAAATACCAATCTCCTCCTGACTCTTTAATGCGGCTTCCAATTGCTGCTTTCCCTTTTTTCACTTGAGCTCATGTTGAAGGATGCAGGCGGCGCAGCAATAATATCATCATCCCACCTGCGTCACACAGCCGGCGCCGGGCAGTGAGCTGAGGATGGATTCCTGCAGCAGCGCTGCTATATCCACTGCGGCGCAAGGGGGTGGTATGCCCTCAATGTCCAGAGGGTGGAGGAAGAGTACTACCGTGAGCACTACTGCTCAGAGGACCCGGACAGGTCTGAAGAACATTTTGAGGAGGAAGAAGGTGCGCAAGGAGGACACCGCTACTAAGGAGCGGCAGCGTACAATGTATATAGTTACCCGTCGGGGTAAAGTGACTGTTACCTAGAGTTACCCGTTATCGGGTCAGTTAAAGCCGGCTGAGGACAGGGAGCAGCCACTTTTTATGAACTATCCGGCCGAGGACTGGGAGCGGTCAATTCTGTAAATAGTTTCACTTCCTAAAGTGCCCCCTACTGGTTTTATAAGAGACTACAACAACAACTGACATCAGAACAAAAACCCGTTAGAGGTGGCCGAAGACGAGGTCCAGCAGCTGGATCAGCTACGCCGTGCAGCCACCCCAAGGCCTTCGTTGAGGGTTTACGAACGGGTCCCTCATGTTTGAGTTTACAAGTTTGTATTTTATAGAAAGATGGACACCTGGTTGCAAAGCGCACTGTGACCAGTTAACAAAAGTTTTACATGAAGAATGTTTATAAGAAAAATGTTTTATATGTGACAGATGTGGTTATAAAAGTGAAAAGAGTTTTATAATGTTTTATATATGAGAAGAAAAGTCTTATAATATTGCTGAAAGAGAAAATGTGCCAATAACGTTAAAAGAGAAAAATTGCCTCCCATAAAGGGATGAGTAATAATGGTTTATAATTTTATATATGGATGCATTCTAAAACCTTGCATGTTTTTGAACTGTCTTTAGCTCTGATCCAGCCCGAGGACGTGCTGTGGTTTACCACTGGGGAATGTAGCGCCCCCAGGGTTCGGTTGCTACAGGGGTATTGCACCTCATCCAGAGGTGTGATATTCCACTCCCAGGTAAGGATGGAGTGTGGACCAGGGCTCAGTTAGCTGCACACACACACCCCATTTCCGGGGGACAGCTCGACGGTGCTCCCAGCTGCGGGCACAACTGACCATGTCCCTGGCTGGAGTGGGGAGGGGGGAAGAGAACCCAGTGGTGTAGGAGAAGAAAGGGGGCGGTTTCTGGAGCATAGGAAGGAGCTCATGGGGTGCAGGTCACCTGAGCTCAGGCACAGAGAAGTAGATAAAAGGTGGGAGCCATCATAGAGGGTTGAGAGAAGTGGTTGAGTCAGAGCAGAAGGGAGAGAGAGCTGACAGGGAGCAGCGGCTCAGCCTGAGCTCAGCTCCACAAGGCAGGCCTAGAGAGAAGGCCGGGGCCAGAGAGGAGAAGAGAAGAAGGAGAAAGAAGGAAGGAGAAGAGACAGAGGAGTGGAAGGGGTCCAGAAACAAGAAGGCAGAAGGAACCCTAAGAGTGCAGAACAGTCAGCAACCGTTGCATACCCCATTATACCGGGTGGAAGGGTCAGGCAGTGGAAAGGTACCGGATCCCTAAGTTGGTGGAGGCGAATCTACCCTCAGCCAAGAACTGGAGGTTGTGACCATTTATTGGTGTGACCCCCCGCTAAACCTGCTAGGAGGGTACCATATAGGATAGCGGGAAGTGAAGGCCAACGCTTACCCGACACGGTCCGCGGTAGCCGGACAGAAGTCAGGACACTGGTGGGGCACGAGAGGCCATAGAAAGGACAGAAGGGGGTCCTGTGCCATAATCCTGAATTGCCTGGGGGTTGACCGAGCTTCTCACCTGGTGGACGCAGCATGGCTCGGGCAGTCCTTGCTGACAGAAGTGACTTGGATAACAACTGTGAGTAAAAGACCCTGGACTGCATCATTGGACTCCCCCAGCATCCACTTACACTGCCCTGAGGCTACACTCTTCCCGTGGGGAGTTATCCTACCCCTGTGCTGCACACTAACAACAGCCTCAGCGGTCTGCCTCGCAGCGGCGGTTATCTCTGACCGCAATCCACGTGTGGCGTAGTCGGACATTCACAAATCTACAAATAGATTGCCACAGCATTTGGTCTGACCACCCTGAGCCACGGGACCGGGTTGCCACTACTACCCCCATCAGCACCGTACACTAGAAGGCCCGGTTCCGGGTACCCCACGGCCCAGGGGGCGAGTCACTTATGCATCACTATTGCCCACAGACACTCATTATTGTACTGCTCTCCAGCCCTTCAGTGAAAAAAATCTCTTCTGTAATAACAACATTTTTCATATTTTGACTCAACCGTCCAGAGCACATCCTGCCAATTTTCTGCACCCTGGTTCCTCTGTTTTAATGCATAGTTGAGTCACTTGGTCTTGTTTTGATGTGGAAGATATGGCTTTTTCGCCACAATTCTGCTATGTAGACCACTTCTGGCCAGTCTTCTCTGAACAGTAGATGAGTGAAGCTGAGTCCCACTGGTTGCTGCCAGATCTGAGCTGATGGCACTGCTGGACATCTTCCGCTTTTGAAGGAAAGTAACCATAATGTGTCATACATCTGCTGCATTAAGTTTCCTTGGCCGACCACTGCATCTACTGACCTCAACGTTGCACATTTTCTTGTGCTTCTTCATAAGTGCTTGAATGACACATCTTGAACCCTCAATCTGCTTTGAAATATGAAATATGTGTCTTAGAGACCTTGCTGATGTAGTATAACTTCCTTGTGTATTCTTGCTCAGTCTTGCCATGGTGTATGACCAGACACCTGACTGTATTATTACAAAATCCCTGACTTTGCGCTGGTGTACCTAGAAGAATTGATGCTGTTTTAAAGTGAAAAGTTGGTCACACCAAATATTGATTGGATCTAGATTTTTCGTTTGTTCATTCACTTGTATTTTGTTAATTGATTAAATAAATCATTAACATTTCTATTTTTGAAGCGTTCTTACTTTGCAGCATTTTTTCTACACCTTTCTAAAAATTATTTTTATGTGATTGTGTCTTTTATTTGCTCATTAATAATCTGATATATCTTTTGGTATTTTGTGTATAGTTGTTTTTTTTTACTGTTGGGGTAAATTGTAGGATATTGATTTCAGAGTGGTTTCCTGATCCTTTGATTGTAGGAATGAGTGGTATATATGTGCTAATAAATTAGGACAAAAGGTAGGAAATTTAGGAAAAAACTGAACATCTCAGCAGTAATAACATGCTGATTGTGATGTCATGAAGATGACTTGAATTTCCACCAATCAGAGATCAGCATGTTTCAGGTAACCCAGATAGAACAGTCCATGAAACATGAGTCACGGCCACTGTGAGGTCATAATGCTGATTATAATTTCCACCAGTCAGAAAATAGAACCGCCCAGAAGAACCACCCAGGAGGTATGAGTCATCGCCACTGTGAGGTCATAATGCTGACCAATCACAGAGCAGCCACACCCAGATTTTCCACCAATCTGAGAGCAGCCACACCCAGATTTTCCACCAATCAGAGATCAGCAGTGGGTATAAATAGCCGCTGCCGCCTGCCCGGCTTAGCCTTGCACTGGTTGGGTCTCTCTTTTTTTCTCTCTCTTGGTATCTCCCGGTATCTCTACCTCCCCTCTGTCTTCTCTCTTCTCTCTCTCTCTCTCTTTGACCCAACGGCCCTCTTAAGGGCTACCCCAAATGTGTAAAAGATAGAACCAATATTTGTGTTGTTTGTCCGTTATATGAGCCTGTGATTAACCCCTTCCCACTCTTTGCCATATATATATATTATATACATAGTATGTGCAGGTGGGCCTTAAAGGGAATTTCCAGGACAAACATATTGATGGCCTATCCCCTGGCTAGCTCATTAATATCAGATTTGTGGAGGTCCGGCACGTGGCACCTCCACTACTCAGTTGTTTGAAACTCTGGCAGAGGTCAGATGTAAACATTGTTGAGGAGCTGAACATCACAGCTCTGGTCACTGTGTAGTGGCTGCTACCTGGTGCTGCAGATCAGCTCCTATTCCATGAATATTAGCTGACTTGCAGGACCCACAGTACAGTGAATGGAGCAGTGATGTTAAGATCTTCAAACTATTTACATCTGAGTGTTGCAAACAACTGATGAGAAGAGCCAGTACCGCGTGTCGGAGCCCACCGATCTGATATTGATAACACATCCCCAGGATGGCAGCTCAGTAGATACCATACCAGGATGGGGACATTATACCAGAATGGGGTCACTATACTAGTATGGGGACATTTTACCAAGATGAAGGACGCTACAGTTAGGTCCATATATATTTGGACAGAGACAACATTTTTCTAATTTTGGTTCTAGACATTACCACAATGAATTTTAAACAAAACAATTCAGATGCAGTTGAAGTTCAGACTTTCAGCTTTCATATGAGGGTATCCACATTAAAATTGGATGAAGGGTTTAGGAGTTTCAGCTCCTTAACATGTGCCACCCTGTTTTTAAAGGGACCAAAAGTAATTGGACAATTGACTTCAAGGCTATTTCATGGACAGGTGTGGGCAATCCCTTCTTTATGTCATTCTCAATTAAGCAGATAAAAGGCCTGGAGTTGATTTGAGGTGTGGTGCTTGCATTTGGAAGGTTTTGCTGTGAATTAAACATGCGGTCAAAGGAGCTCTCCATGCAGGTGAAACAAGCCATCCTTAAGCTGCAAAAACAGAAAAAACCCATCCGAGAAATTGCTACAATATTAGGAGTGGCAAAATCTACAGTTTGGTACATCCTGAGAAAGAAAGAAAGCACTGGTGAACTCATCAATGCAAAAAGACCAGGGCGCCCACGGAAGACAACAGTGGTGGATGATCGCAGAATAATCTCCATGGTGAAGAGAAGCCCCTTCACAACAGCCAACCAAGTGAACAACACTCTCCAGGAGGTAGGCGTATCAATATCCAAATTTACCATAAAGAGAAGACTGCAAGAAAGTAAATACAGAGGGTTCACTGCACGGTGCAAGCCACTCATAAGAATCAAGAATAAAAAGGCTAGACTGGACTTTGCTAAAAAACATCTAAAAACGCCAGCACAGTTCTGGAAGAACATTTTTTGGACAGATGAAACCAAGATCAACCTCTACCAGAATGATGGAAAGAGAAAAGTATGGCGAAGGCGTGGTACAGCTAATGATCCAAAGCACACCACATCATCTGTAAAACACGGCGGAGGCAGTGTGATGGCTTGGGCATGCATGGCTGCCAGTGGCACTGGGTCACTAGTGTTTATTGATGATGTGACACAGGACAGAAGCAGCCGAATGAATTCTGATGTATTCAGAGCCATACTGTGTGCTCAGATCCAGCCAAATGCAGCCAAACTGAGGGGTCGTCGTTTCTTACTAGAGATGGACAATGACCCAAAACATAAAGCCAAAGCAACCCAGGAGTTTATTAAAGCAAAGAAGTGGAATATTCTTGAATGGCCAAGTCAGTCACCTGATCTCAACCCAATTGAGCATGCATTTCACTTGTTAAAGACTAAACTTCAGACAGAAAGGCCCACAAATAAACAGCAACTGAAAACCACCGCAGTGAAGGCCTGGCAGAGCACCAAAAAGGAGGAAACACAGCGTCTGGTGATGTCCATGAGTTCAAGACTTCAGGCAGTCATTGCTAACAAAGGGTTTTCAACCAAGTACTAGAAATGAACATTTTATTTACAATTATTTAATCGGTCCAATTACTTTTGGTCCCTTTAAAAACAGGGTGGCACATGTAAAGGAGCTGAGACTCCTAAACCCTTCATCCAATTTTAATGTGGATACCCTCAAATGAAAGCTGAAAGTCTGAACTTCAACTGCATCTGACTTGTTTTGTTTAAAATTCATTGTGGTAATGTCTAGAACCAAAATTAGAAAAATGTTGTCTCTGTCTAAATATATATGGCCTAACTGTATATCAAAATGGGGACAATATATCAGAATGGGGACAATATACCAGGAAGGGGGACATTAAATCAGAATGGGGACATTATATCAGAAAGGGGAAATTATACCAGAATTGGGGACATTATACCAGAATAAGGGACACTATACCAGAATGGGGTACACCATACCCGGATGGGTGACACTATATCAGAATGGGGACATTGTATCACAATGATGATGTTATACCAGGATGGGGGACATTATATCACAATGATGATATTATACCAGTATGGGGGATATTATAGCAGCATGGGGGACATTATGCCAGAACTGGAGATACTATACCAGGATCTGGGGCATTATACCAGCTTTGGGGACATTATAGCAGAATTGGGAGCATTACACCAGCATGGGGGATATTATACCAGGTTAGAGACATTATGCCAAAATGGGGACATTATATCAAAATGGGGACACTATACCAGGATGGGGACATTAAACCAGAATGAAGGAAATGATGCCAGAATGGGGACATTACCAGACAGGGGCACAGGTGGGGGAAATGTTATAGCATAAGGCCCAGCATGTGGGAGATTATTACAATGAGGAGCCAGGATGGGGGACATTACTACATAGGGAGAGAACACATATACTGTATCTTTATAGGATCCAGAACGCTACAAGGGCCCATACATCTGACCAGCATGCAAGTGGGGGCCTATCAGACTCTAGTTACTCCACTGGGTGGGACCAGATCATTTCCAGGACTCCTTGTTCTTTACATTGAAGATAATTCTTAATGACATTGGCTGTACATTTGGGGTTGTTGTTCTGCTGAAGAAAACATTTGGATCCAATCAGACACCTCCCTGATGATATTGCATGATGGATAAGTATCTGCCTCTATATCTCAGCATTGAGGGAACCAATAATTCTGACCCAATTTCCACCTCCATTTGCTGAAATGCAGCCCCAAACTTACAGGACCCTCCACCGTGCTTATGCATCACTATTGCCCACAGACACTCATTATTGTACTGCTCTCCAGCCCTCCAGTGAACAAAATCTCTTCTGTAATAAAAACATTTTTCATATTTTGACTCAACTGTCAAGAGCACATCCTGCCAATTTTCTACACCCTGGTTCCTCTGTTTTAATGCATAGTTGAGTCACTTGGCCTTGTTTTGATGTGGAAGATATGGCTTTTGCGCCACAATTTTGCTATGAAGACCACTTCTGGCCAGTCTTCTCTGAACAGCAGATGAGTGAAGCTGAGTCCCACTGGTTGCTGCCAGTTCTGAGCTGATGGCACTGCTGGACATCTTCCGCTTTTGAAGGAAAGTAACCATAATGTGTCATACATCTGCTGCACTAAGTTTCCTTGGCCGACCACTGCATCTACTGACCTCAACGTTGCACATTTTCTTGTGCTTCTTCATAAGTGCTTGAATGACACATCTTGAACCCTCAATCTGCTTTGAAATTTGTGCCTTAGAGACCTTGCTGATGTAGTATAACTTCCTTGTGTATTCTTGCTCAGTCTTGCCATGGTGTATGACCAGACACCTGACTGTATTATTACAAAATCCCTGACTTTGCGCAGGTGTACCTAGAAGAATTGATGCTGCTTTAAAGTGAAAATTTGGTCACACCAAATATTGATTGGATCTAGATTTTTCGTTTGTTCATTCACTTGTATTTTGATAATTGATTAAATAAATCATTAACATTTCTATTTTTGAAGCGTTCTTACTTTACAGCATTTTTTCTACACCTTTCTAAAAATTATTTTTATGTGATTGTGTCTTTTATTTGCTTATTAATAATCTGATATATCTTTTGGTATTTTGTGTATAGTTGTTTTTTCTGCTGTTGGGGTAAATTGTAGGATATTGATTTCAGAGTGGTTTCCTGATCCTTTGATTGTAGGAATGAGTGGTATATATGTGCTAATAAATTAGGACAAAACGTAGGAAATTTAGGAAGAAACTGAACATCTCAGCAGTAATAACATGCTGATTGTGATGTCATGAAGATGACTTGAATTTCCACCAATCAAAGATCAGCATGTTTCAGGTCACCCATATAGAACAGTCCATGAAACATGAGTCACGGCCACTGTGAGGTCATAATGCTGATTAGAATTTCCACCAGTCAGAAAACAGAACCGCCCAGAAGAACCACCCAGGAGGTATAAGTCATCGCCACTGTGCGGTCATAATGCTGACCAATCACAGAGCAGCCACACACAGATTTTCCACCAATCAGAGAGCAGCCACACCCAGATTTTCCACCAATCAGAGATCAGCAGTGGGTATAAATAGCCGCTACCACCTGCCCGGCTTAGCCTTCCACCGGTTGGGTCTCTCTTTTTTTCTTTCTCTTGGTATCTCCCGGTATCTCTCCATTCCCCTCTCTCTCTCTCTCTCTCTCTCTTTGACCCAACGGCCATCTTAAGGGCTACCCCAAATGTGTAAAAGATAGAACCAATATTTGTGTTGTTTGTCCGTTTTATGAGCCTGTGATTAACCCCTTCCCACTCTTTGCCATCTATATATATTATATACATAGTATGTGCAGGTGGGCCTTAAAGGGAATTTCCAGGACAAACATATTGATGGCCTATCCCCTGGTTAGCTCATTAATATCAGATTTGTGGGGGTCCGGCGCGTGGCACCTCCACTACTCAGTTGTTTGAAACTCTGGCAGAGGTCAGATGTAAACATTGTTGAGGAGCTGAACATCACAGCTCTGGTCACTGTGTAGTGGCTGCTACCTGGTGCTGAAGATCAGCTCCTATTACATGAAAATTAGCTGACTTGCAGGACCCACAGTACAGTGAATGGAGCAGTGATTTTCAGATCTTCAAACTATTTAGATCTGAGCGTTACAAACATCTCATGGGTGGAGCCAGTGCCGCTTGTCGGAGCCCATCGATCTGATATTGATAACCCATCCCCAGGATGGCAGCTCAGTAGATACCATACCAGGATGGGGGACATTATGCCAGAATGGGTACATTATACCAGAATGGGGACATTATATCAGAATTAGGTCATTATGCCAGAATGTGAGACACTGTAACAGAATGGAGTGCATTGTACCAGGATGGGGGACATTAAACCAGGGTGAGGGACATTAAACCAGTATGATGGTCATTAAACCAGGATGGGGGGCATTATACCAGGATGGGGACATTATACCAGAATGGGGACACTATACTAGTATGGGGACATTTTACCAAGATGAAGGACACTATATCAGAATGGGGACAATATATCAGAATGGGGATGATATACCAGGAAGGGGGACATTAAATCAGAATGGGGACATTATATCAGAATTGGGGAAATTATACCAGAATAAGGGACACTATACCAGAATGGGGTACACCATAACCGGATGGGTGACACTATATTAGAATGGGGACATTATATCACAATGATGATGTTATACCAGGATGGGGGACATTATATCACAATGATGATATTATACCAGTATGGGGGATATTATAGCAGCATGGGGGACATTATGCCAGAACTGGAGATACTATACCAGGATGTGGGGCATGTTACCAGCTTTGGGGACATTATAGCAGAATTGGGAGCATTACACCAGCATGGGAGATATTATACCAGGTTAGAGACATTATACCAAAATGGGAACATTATATCAGAATGGGGACACTATACCAGGATGGGGACATTAAACCAGAATGATGGAAATGATGCCAGAATGGGGACATTACCAGACAGGGGCACAGGTGGGGGAAAATGTTATAGCATAAGGCCCAGCATGTGGGAGATTATTACAAGAAGGAGCCAGGATGGGGGACATTACTACATAGGGAGAGAACACATATATCTTTATAGGATCCAGAACGCTACAAGGGCCCATACATCTGACCAACATGCAAGTGGGGGCCTATCAGACTCTAGTTATTCCACTGGGTGGGACCAGATCATTTCCAGGACTCCTTGTTCTTTACATTGAAGATAATTCTTAATGACATTGGCTGTACGTTTGGGGTTGTTGTTCTGCTGAAGAAAACATTTGGATCCAATCAGACACCTCCCTGATGATATTGCATGATGGATAAGTATCTGCCTCTATATCTCAGCATTGAGGGAACCAATAATTCTGACCCAATTTCCACCTCCATTTGCTGAAATGCAGCCCCAAACTTACAGGACCCTCCACCGTGCTTATGCATCACTATTGCCCACAGACACTCATTATTGTACTGCTCTCCAGCCCTCCAGTGAACAAAATCTCTTCTGTAATAACAACATTTTTCATATTTTGACTCAACCGTCAAGAGCACATCCTGCCAATTTTATACACCCTGGTTCCTCTGTTTTAATGTATACTTGAGTCACTTGGCCTTGTTTTGATGTGGAAGATATGGCTTTTGCGTCACAATTCTGCTATGAAGACCACTTCTGGCCAGTCTTCTCTGAACAGTAGATGAGTGAAGCTGAGTCCCACTGGTTGCTGCCAGTTCTGAGCTGATGGCACTGCTGGACATCTTCCGCTTTTGAAGGAAAGTAACCATAATGTGTCATACATCTGCTGCACTAAGTTTCCTTGGCCGACCACTGCATCTACTGACCTCAACGTTGCACATTTTCTTGTGCTTTTTCATAAGTGCTTGAATGACACATCTTGAACCCTCAATCTGCTTTGAAATTTGTGCCTTAGAGACCTTGGTGATGTAGTATAACTTCCTTGTGTATTCTTGCTCAGTCTTGCCATGGTGTATGACTAGACACCTGACTGTATTATTACATGTAACTCCTGCACATGGAACTGTCAGATCAGCTACTGGTATACTGGGACTTACAGACACTAAGAAGAGCTTTGCAGCTGCTGTTAAACAGGGACCTACAGACATTAATCGTTGTTCCCCTGAGCTGCAGTGGATTACAATTCCCAGGGACCTTTGTTTCAGTCAGATGACACAGCCTGGAAGGATAGAAGGAGAGAGAGTGGATTGGAGGAGGAGGGACTTGGGGGAGGGAGCTGGGCAGGAAGTGAAAGTAAAAGTTCAGAGGAAAGAGAGCGTGGCAGCTTGCTGTGAAAGACGGAGCGCTGTGGATTTGTATTCCTCTACGCTGCAGAGTGTTGCCGTCCCCTCTGATATACTTGCGCTACTGGAGAGAGCGCGGCCTTGTCACCCTGTGAAGCAAGTGACATCAAGCACTCGGAGAGTTCTGCCGGCACTCCCACCATATAAATGGCTGAATCCTGCCACCCCCAGCTGGTGTCCAGTGAAACTTACGACCGTTTGAGACGTACCGTGAGTGCCCTTCTGAGACTTGTGATTCTACCAGCGCTATTTACAGTGAGTACACTACAACCCAGACTATTGACATTAATATTCATCTAAGTGCACCAACGGTTAGAATTAGCGTGCCAACATCCGCGGCAACTGGGCCCCAACGTTTGGACTGAGTTAATACAAAAAAGGGAAAACCTGCTACGTTATATTTGCAGGGTCGGGGTAGAATTAGATTGTGATATGTATATGACTTTTACAGAGCACCGTTACTTGTATTGTATGTTATTTCTTTAAATCCAACTCATTTCTGCTGCATAGCAATAAACCTGTTAAACAGTTTTACTCCTGTTCCAGGTGCGTGTGTACTGAGCTGTGGCAGGGGCTTCCCGAATCAGTCCCTGGCAGAAGATAACAGTCCTTCTGCAGTCCCAGTGAGAGCTCCAATCAAGATTCGGGTGGAGGCACTGCGCCCTAGAGAGGTGAGACCCCCCATAACACCCAGCGTACCGTGGTAGCCCTAAAGGGGTGTTACAGTGGAGTCACTGCTGAGATCCAGAACTAACACAGGAGTATTTACTATGGAGACTTTAACAGAGCAAGAAGTGTATTTGTGGTGTGAAGAGATGGATGTTACAGCTAAACAAAGCTTTGCAGTGAGTGGTGAGCTCTGTGATGCGTCTGATGAAGAGATACTGAAATTAGTTAACCGACTCACTGAACTTGCCCTCCCTAAAGTGGTTGACCGCAGGAAGGAAAAGGGGGGACAGTTACCCACAGCCCTGATCTCAACCGGGCAGATCTTGAGGAAAGAATACTTCCCATCCATGATAGCCGTGTCCCCCGAGTATGGTCGACAATGGAAGATCACTTGGCCTACTGAGTCCGAAGTTGAGACCCGGCAACAGAAATCAACCACTCAGCCTAGAAAGACTATGTCCGCCCTCTACTCCACTTAAAGTCAATCCTGAAGAGACAGCGGCCCCTGCTGATTTGCTTATGACAGCTATGGAAAATTTAGTCAGGCAGTTTGCAAAGATTCAGCCAGAAGGGAACTACCATCGTTTAAGAACTTTCTCGGGTGCCCTCCCCACCCCTGCTGGAGAATAAGGATATGATACTTGGAGGGATGTCACTTTACTGTGCTTAGAAGAGTGGCAGTGCACTGATGCCATAAAGAAGCAGAGACTAGTAGAAAGTTTGAAGGGTACTGCTATGGAAGTGGTGCAGGCTGCTTGGCGGAGCAAGCCACTAGCAGCATATCAAGATTATATGAGTGCGTTAGAAGATGCTTTTGGATCCCCTGAAGATGCTACTGATCTACTCTATAAACTCCGTACCACCTACCAACAACCAGATGAGAAGATGTCCGACTATCTATACCGACTTGATAAGCTGGTTCATAGAATAGTATCTAAAGGTGGAGTCAGCCCTAAAGAAGTTGATCAGTGTCGTCTGGACCAAGTTCTCAGAGGAGCTCTCACTCATGATCCAATTGCCCAGTGGATGAGGTCTTGTGATAGGGAGAAGATTCCTGGTTCTTTTCATGAGTTCTTTTCAAGGAAGTTCGCAAGGAGGAGGTTATTTTTGCCTCAAGAGAGAAGACATCCCCTCGGGTGACTACTGTTGCCCTGAAGCCAGCAGCCGACTGCCAAGAGACAGAACTGTTGAAAGTCATCGAGAAACAGGGGGAGCAGATTACACAATTGTTAAGTGCCCAGGCCAAGACAATACAGCGGCTACAAAATGCTGCGGAGGTAGCCGAGAAGCAAACCCTGGCTTCAGGAAGAGAGAATGATGACCTCTGTAGAGTGGAGAGTAGGAAACCAGAAGGGTGCTTTGTCTGTGGGAGTCCAGGCCATATAGCTCGTCAGTGTCCGAAGAGGTGGAGCTCAAATAACTCTTCACATCTTCCCCATAACCCTCAGAGGCTGTCGGGAAACGGGAAAGGGGGCCAGTAGAGTCCCATACTGAGCCCCCATCAGCAACTAAGACCTACTCTACCTCCCCATCAAATAGTGACTCATCGAAAACACTGCCTGAAGGGTTAGTGGGACCAGCCCCACATGTCCCCACATGTATCAATGGTCAACCTTGTTCAGTGTTGCTGGTTAGCGGATCTCAAGTGTCCATCATCTTCGAAGGATGGTATAAGAGATATTTATCCAATGTGCCTCTGAAACCGTTGTCTGGACTCGTGGTGTGGGGACTGAGTGAGCACAGTTACCCCTACCGAGGATACGTGTCTGTGACACTACGATTCCCAAAGACTGTTGTTGGAGTGGATAAAGAGATACCCATCATAGCGCTAATCTGCTCGGAGGCAGAGGCAGATGAGAGACCAACACCTGTTATAGTGGGGAAAAATGCCAACATCTTCCGTATGTTAGCTCAGTGGTGTCGTGAAGTTGGGGGAGAAAATTACTCGCAGACCCTATCCATCCACCCAGTCTGTCTGGAAGCCTATGTGAGGATGGAGGAGGAGAAGAGGGAACTGCAGCCTGAAAGCTTTGACCCTTGTTTTGAAGGAAGTGAGCTGAAAAGAGAACAGAGGGGGTTGGTCATCGATGGCATGATGATGCGGGGGGCAGCTTTCTCTTTAGGCAAATGGGACATGGGCCTCACCCAAGGAGTAGAGCATCACATTCGGTTGAAGGATCAAACGCCTTTCAGAGAGAGATCCCGAAGATTGGCCCCTGCGGATATTGAAGATGTCAGGCAGCATCTACGCGGTATGTTAGACACAGGAGTCATCACAGAGTCTAATAGCCCCTATGCTTCCCCCATCGTGATAGCTCAAAAAAAAAATGGAGCTATTCGAATGTGTGTGGATTATCGTATATTGAACAAACGTACGGTCCCTGACCAGTACACTGTGCCCCGAATAGATGAAGCTTTGGATTGCCTGCAAGGGAGCCAATGGTTTTCTGTGTTAGATCTCCGGAGTGGCTACTATCAGATACCCATGTCAAAAGAAGATCAGGAGAAGACCGCTTTTATCTGCCCCATTGGGTTCTTCGAGTTTCAGAGACTACCTCAAGGATTGACAGGTGCTCCAGCCACTTTTCAGAGATGTATGGACAAAGTAGTGGGGGACATGCACTTACGTGAGGTCTTGGTTTATCCAGATGATCTTATTGTTTTTGGGAAGACTCTGGAAGAACACAACCAGCGGTTGTTCAAGGTGCTGGACAGGCTGAAGGAGGCTGGGTTGAAGTTGTCCCTTGACAAGTACCGGATTTGCCAGACGACTGTGAAATATGTGGGGCACATAGTCAGCAAAGAAGGAATTTCCACCGACCCCGCCAAAGTGGAGGATGTGGTAAACTGGCCTAAGCCCACCAAGCTGAGGGAGCTTAGGTGTTATGATCTGCAACATCAACTAGGGAAAGAAGGTGAGAGCTGTCCCTACAGTAAGACTAAGCTGAGTCCCTACGTTGTAGCGGGCGACCTGTTCCTTGTGAACAGACCCGCCTTCGTCCTCGGCTAGTCTGAATGGAGACCTATAGAGAAAGGGAGGGGTCCCTAAAAGAACTAAGGACTGGGACAAAAATGGGACACCTCCTAACAAGTTGTTGCAGAGCAAAAGATAAACTGACAAAAGTACTAGAGGTCCAGAGGACCAAGCAAACTAGTGATAGATAGGCACCAAAAGCACCTGACTAGAGAGACAGTCAAAACAACACTGGAGTCCAGCAAGGCCAGAAGGGCGGAGCTGGAATATATAGGAAGATGGTCACGTGACCGCAAAACACAAGATAGAAACAAAACAAGCAGGAGGGTTCTAACAGTACCCCCTCTTTTATGAGGATCCTCCAGATCCTACAGGCCCAGGCCTATCCGGAAATCTCCTGTGGAAAGCTCTGACAAGTCTAGGGGCAAAGACATCATCCGCCTTAACCCAGGAGTTATCCTCGGGACCGAAACCTTTCCAAGCGACGAGATACTGCAATCTCCCTCTATGCTCTCTGGAATTCAGGATACGAGAAATTTCATATTCGCCGTCTTCCACCACCGGAGGAACTGTGACAGTGGCCTCCCTATCCGATACATCAGCCTTTTTTAACAAGGAAACATGAAACACAGGATTAATCTTCCAGGAGGAGGGAACCTCCAACCTAACAGCAGACTGGTTAACCACCTGAAGCACCTTAAATGGCCCCACAAACTTTGGACCCAATTTTTTAGAGGGAATCCTCAACCGCAGATTCTTTGAGGACAACCAAACCATGTCACCCACAGTAAACAAAACCTCTTTACGTTTCCTGATAAAATACTTCTTGGACTTTCTATTAGCCTCTTGAATGTTACAACGTACATTAGTCCAAACTCTCTCCAAATCACCGGAAAAATTCTCCTCCTCCGGCACCGCCGACCCCAATTTGGAGAACGAACCAAAAGACGGATGTCTCCCAGTACAACAAAAAAAAGGAGAACACCCAGCACAGGAGGATGTATGGTTGTTAAGAGCAAATTCTGTGAGTGGCAGAAACTCAGACCACCCCTTGTCTGCCACAAAACAACGCAAAAACTGTTCAACATCCTGGTTCTTTCTTTCAGTCTGTCCATTAGACTCAGGATGATAACCAGACGAAAATGACAAATGGACTCCCAACCTGTCACAAAAAGCACGCCATAAGCGAGCCACAAACTGAGGTCCCCTATCAGAAACAATGTCGGTGGGAACGCCATGGAGCCTGACAATTTCCTTAACAAACGCCTTAGCGAGTGTCTTAGCGCAGGGTAGCTTAATGAATGGAACCAAATGACACATCTTGCTAAAATGGTCCACGACCACCCAGATGACAGTGAAACCCTCGGACACAGGAAGGTCAGTAATAAAATCCATTGCCAAATGCTTCCAAGGCGCACTAGGAACCTCCAGAGGTCAAAGCAACCCCGCAGCAGGGGTATGTGGAGCCTTTGACCTAGCACACACCGTACATTAACGCACCCACTTGATGACTTCCTTCTGCCACCCAGGCCACCAAAAACTGTGACTTATAAGTCTCTTAGTTTCAGAAATTCCTGGATGACCTGCCAACCGAGACTCATGATACTCCACAAACAAAACTCTCCTAGAGGTTCTAGGCACAAACAACCTCCCATGAGGAGTGTTAGATGGGGCATCCTCTTGGGCTTTCAGAATCCCTTCTTCCAAAACGGAGTCCAATGCTGCTATCACAACTCCTTCCTGTAAAATGCTCTCCTCCTCCTCGGTACCAACCATGGGAGAAAGGCTGCGAGATAAAGCATCGGCTTTAACATTCTTAGTACCAGGGATATAGGTAACAGAAAAATTAAACCGAGAAAAAAAAGTGCCCACCTAGCTTGACGGGCATTCAAGCGTTTGGCAGCATCCAGATAGATCAAATTCTTATGATCTGTGAAAACCTGAACAGGAAATTTAGCACCTTCCAAGAAATGACGCCAATGTTCAAACGCAAGTTTAATAGCCAGCAATTCCCGATTACCAACATCGTAATTAAATTTGGTTTCTGAAATTTTTTTTTAAAAAAAAGCATAGGGATGTACTCCATCCTTGTTCTCCTGAGACAAAACTGCACCGACCCCCACCTCGACCAAGCATCAACCTCGACCAAAAAAGGCTTGGTCTCATCAGGCTGCATAAGGATAAGTGCAGAACTGAACCTCTCCTTGAGATACACAAAAGCTTCAATGGCCTCAGTAGTCCACTGGACCGTATTCACACCTTTCCTGGTGAGATCGGTAAGCGGCTTAACAATTATAGAAAAATTCTTAATGAATTTCCTGTAATAATTGGCGAAACCCAAAAATCTCTGTATCTATTTCAAACCAATAGGCCTAGGTCATTCCTGCACAGCCTGAACTTTCACCGGGTCCATCTCAAAGCCCTCGCTGGAGATAATGTAGCCCAAAAAACTAATTCTCTGCACAGCGAACTCACATTTCTCCAGCTTAGCAAAAAGTGAATTATCACTCAATAACTGCAACACCTCACGTACGCTCTGCCAATGAGACTCCAGATCTGGTGAATAAATCAGAATGTCATCCAAATACACAACCACATTCTTGGCAATCAAAGGTCTCCAGGATATCATTAATAAGGTTCTGAAAAAACGCGGGTGCATTGGTAAGACCAAAGGGCATCACCAGATTCTCAAAATGACCTACCATAGTGTTAAAAGCAGTTTTCCATTCATCACCCTCCTTCATTCGTAACAAATTGTATGACCCCCGGAGATCAATTTTAGAGAAACACTTGGCCCCCACTAACTGGTTAAACAAGTCATGAATTAATAGCAATGGGTAGGAATTGCGTACGGTAATCTTATTAATTTCACGAAAGTCCAGACATGGACGTAAACCACCGTCTTTTTTTTTTAACAAAGAAAAATCCAACGGCCACAGGCGACTTAGAAGGTCTAATGTGACCAGCAGCCAAGCTCGTCTGTATGTATTCCTCCAAGGCCTTTCTTTCAGGGATAGTCAGATTAAATAAGCGACTCTTGGGAAGAGTAGCTCCAGGAACAAACTCAATGGTGCAATCAGTCCCTATGAGGAGGTAAAACTTGCGACTCCTCCTCTGAAAAAACCTTCCAAAAATCCTGAATAGGTACAGGTAATTCCCCTTTTTCCACAGCCGCAATGCGACCATTACAACATTTATCATAGCACTTAGGACTCCAAGACTTAATCTCATTAGTAGACCATTCCAGTAAAGGATTGTGCAGTTTTAACCAAGGCAAACCTAAAACGACTGGAGAGGGTAAATTATTTAATACCACCAAATCCAAATTTTCTTGGTGAATGCCATTGATAGTGAGGGGAATTGCAGCAACCTTGTGAGTAATACATTTCAAAGGAGTGTTATTGACGCACCCCCTGGGCCGCGTGTGTGTGGGGATACCCGGAATCGGACCCGTTGCGGATGCTGGGGGTTGTAGTCCCCGTGTGGTGGGGACCCGGTCCCGTGGCTCAGGGTGGTCAACCCAAATGGCAGTCTATTTATAGGGTTTTGTGGTATTAAATGTCCGACTACGCCACCCGTGGATTGCGGTCAGAGTGAACCGCCGCTGCAGGGCAGACCGCTGAGGCTGGTGTTGTGGGTGCAGCATGTAGCGCCGGCGTCCCTGCCCTCTGCTAGGCAGGGACGCTGTTCCCCTCACCTCCCTGCTCCGTGCCCGGCGTCCTCCTCCCGCTCTGCTGGCAGCGCGCGCTCCTTCCCGGCCACTGTGCTTAGGGCGCGCGCGCTCTCCCTTCCTCTTAAAGGGGCCGCGCACGCCGTCCTAAGGAGTCCCCGGCCAATGGCCGGAGGACTTCACCATATATAAGGCACCTCCTCCAAAATGGAGGTGCCCGAGCAATGTTGTTGCACTGTTCTACTCTGCTTCAGCCCTCAGGTCCCGTTGCCAGTTACCTGCCAGTTACCTGCCTGATTCCTGCCAGAGTCCTGCCAGTTTGCTGTCTGTTTCCTGCCTGTTATTCCTGCTACCTGCTTGCTAGCCTGAGGTCCGACGGTCTGCCTTACAACTCCTGTCAGTCTGTCTAAGGACCAGCCTGCCCGCTCACCTGGGAGCGCACATCAGCTACCTGCCTGCTTGCTAGCCTGAGGTCCGACGGTCTGCCTTTCTACTCCTGTCAGTCTGTCTATGGACCAGCTTGCCTGCTCACCTGGGAGCGCTCCTCCGCTACCTGCCTGCTTGCCTGCCCGGAGGCTCCGCCGTCACGTGCTGTGACCACCAGCTATTCCAGAGACTCTTGCCCGCTCACCTGGGAGCGCTTCTCCGCTACCTGCCTGCTTGCCTGCCCGGAGGCTCCGCCGTCACGTGCTGTGACCACCAGCTATTCCAGAGACTCTTGCCCGCTCACCTGGGAGCGCTTCTCCGCTACCTGCCTGCTTGCCTACCTGGAGGCTTCGCCGTCACGTGCTGTGACCACCTGCTATTCCAGAGACTCTCGCTTGCTCACCTGGGAGCACACATCCTCCATCTGCCTTGCTAGCCTACCTGGAGGTTCAGCCATCACAGGTCGTACCTACCCTTTACCTAGAGACTGCCCCGGTCACTTGCCGTGACCTCCAGCCCGTTCACCCAGAGACTGCCCCGGTCACTTGCCGTGACCTCCAGCCCGTTCACCCAGAGACTGCCCCGGTCACTTGCCGTGACCTCCAGCCCGTTCATCCAGAGACTGTCCCGGTCACTTGCCGTGACCTCCTGCCCGTACACCCAGAGACTGTCCCGGTCACCTGCTGTGACTGCCTGCCTGGTCGCCACCCACTCCCTTACAAGGACCGCCCCCTTGTATAGTAGCTCAGAGGTTCCGCCTCCCAGACTCGTTACACAGCAGAGGATAGTATAACACCCCACGGGAGGAGTATAGCCTCAGGGCAGCAAGTGTGGATGTTGGGGGTGATGGTGCGCTACTTTCGGGGACTGGTCTCCCCCTTTGGCCTGACCTTTCTACGCAGGTAGATTCGGGCGTGCGGTGGCGACTCGCCGGTCCACACCCCTGGGGTCCCTTCGTTCCTTGTTCCTGGAGCCTCCTCCGCTCCTCTTCCTTCCTTCAGGCTCTGGCCTCTCTCTTAGGTCTGCCTGCGGAGCAGAGCCCATGCAGAGCCTCTGCTCCCACCTCCTGCTCCCTCTTCTTCTCTATCTGAACTGAACACTGATCTAAGATGGTGCCCACCTTTTATACCTCCCTCTAGGTGCACCCAGGAACTGCCCTCTCCCTCCTATGCACTACAGGGTTCCCCCTTCCTCTGTGTTCCCTCCCCCCACTCCAGCCAGGGACAGGGACTGTCGTGCTCTACTTGGAGCATATCGGTCGCGCTGCCCCCCGGAAATGTGGTGTAATGCATGCAGGTGTCGGGGTCCTGATCCACACTCCATCCTTACCTGGAAGTGAGATATCGCACATCTGGTTGAGATGCAATACCTCTGTAGCGACCGAACCTTCAGGGCGCTACATTCCCCCCTGGTAAATCACAGCACGTCCGCGTGCTGGAACAGAGTAAAAGACAGTGAAAATTAGGACATGCAAAGAAATTTTTTTTTTTTTAACTGTCAACTGCATATCACTTCCCTTTATGGGAAACATTTATCTCTTTAACATTATAAGTGCACTTTTAATATCACGGGAACTCTTTTATCAAACATCATATAAAGCATCATATAAAGCATTTCGGTATATAAAACTTTTCATATAAAACATTTTCAAGTGGACTCTCTTGTACTAGCCGTGGTGCAACTTGCGACCAGGTGTCCATTTTTCAATAAGGTGCAAACTTGCAAACAGGTAACAGATGAACATGAGGGACCTGTCCCAAACCCTCAACGTAGGCCCTGGGGTGGCTGCAGGGCGTAGCTGATCCAGATGCTGGACCTCATCTTTAGCCACCTCTAACGGGTTTTTGTTCTGAGGTTAGTTGTTGTAGTTCCTTATAAAACCAGTAGGGGGCACTTTAAGAAGTGCAATTATTTACAAAGTTGACAGCTCCCAGTCCTTGACCGGCTTACTCACAGACCCTTTTCGGGTAACTTTAATAAACACACAAACTTTTGCAACAACCCTTAACCGGGTAAACTTTTCTGTAATCCGGAAAACTTCTCATGCTCCAGAAGACGGCATGTCCTTTAACTTTTTCACCCAGGCGGGTAACTATTCACAATAGGTTGTCGCCCATCAGTAGCGATGTCCTTGTTGACTCTCCTCGTCTTCGCCATACTCTTCAGACCCATCCGGGTCCTCTGGGTAGTAGTGCTCACGGTAGTGCTCTTCCTCCACCCTCTGGACATTGAGGGCATACCACCCTTTCAGGCCTTGATGTCGGGTGTATATTACCCGATCTCCCAGGAACAGCTCCCGTTTCCGGTGACTCACTGGCAGGTGACCCTCCACATCCCTCCTGTCAACATAGAGGTCTATGGCTGTGGTAGAGTCCCGGATAAACCCCCACCCTTTCTCTTGGTGGAACTTTACCATGGTCCCAGCAATTTTAGGACCGCGTGCAGCTTGGGGGTTTCGGCGGGCTCGTGTCTTCTCCTCTGCGCTCCGGGCCTGCAGCTGCTCCCTCTAATGGCGCCGTGCCCGCTCTTCTTTTTCAAGCTGCCTAATTTCCCACTCACAGAACTCCTGCCTGTGAGCTGCGGCCGCCCGCGTCTCCTGCGCAAACCCCATCAGATCCTCCCCGGTCTGGTCCCACTCGATCTGGACCTCTTCCTCCGGGAGCTGGGGGATGGCGACTGGCTGTGGCACGGGCAGGAGCGGAGCAATGGGGCCTCGGCCTCTGCGGACAGGCTCCCTCGCTGACTAGGATGAACCCATCCCTTTGGCACAGAGACCGGCTCTCCATCGGGTCCGGCGAGCTAGCTGTACAGGTCGGTCCCTAGGGGTGGTGGCTTCGGGACCTGGGGTGCACACGGTTCGGAGGCTCCTGGGGAGGTCAGGCCTTGTGACCGTGCCTGGAGCTGGCCGCTTTCGACCACACCCAGGGTCAGGGGGCACGGCCTGGGGCTTGATCCAGCGACGGGGCTCACAGCTTGGGGCCTGCATGCCGGCGGCGGGAGCGGGGGAGGCGCAGCAACACCCGGGACGTCTGGCTCCGTGACAGGGTCCAGAGGCAGGTTGTTGGCATCAGGGCTGGTGGCAGGGGTGTCCCCCTTACCTGCTTCCAGGGCTGCGCTGCTCTCAGCTTCCGGCCTCCGCTCCTCGTCCTCAGGGGCTGGTTCGCTGGCCGGTGCTGGCGGCGTCCTGTGCTTTTGGGCCGCGACCCGCCGGGCCATCTCCTCTCTCCAATTATTACAGCTTCTCGCTGCACCTGGACCATCCTCCGGTCCAAATCCTCCAACGCCGTTCGGAGGAACTCCGGGTCTTCTCCAGGGAGCTGCGCCATCAGCTCCCTGAGGCTGTACGGGGCCGCGATGGCCTGCAGCAAGCCACCCGTCAGGGTTCTGGTGTCCGTGCTGCTCACCATCTCCGGGTGTGGTCTGCTGAGACTGATCCAAACCACACCCTGCCCCCCGGTTTTCTTCTCGTTCCGCCCCTGTTGGGGGTGGTCCTGGGGCAATCTTCTGACAATCACTCTCAGGGGCAGCCCCCCACGTTGATGGACATCTCTGCAGCCGCACTCATGGCTGTTGGGGGTGGGCTCCGTCTTTGGCGCCATTCTGGGACCTGGCCCACGATGGGAGGTGGCTTCTTGTTACCTTTTGGCGCGCACATTATGGCGTCCGTTCTGCTGGGGCGGGCGCCATATTTAATACAGTGAAACAGTCTCTTTTCAGGCACGCAATACCAGTTGGTGGCAGGCACGAAATCCTGCCGACTACGCCAAAAGTTGACGCGCCCCCTGGGCCGCGTGTGCATGGGGATACCAGGAACCGGACCCGTTGCGGATGCTGGGGGTTGTAGTCCTCGTGTGGTGGGGACCCGGTCCCGTGGCTCAGGGTGGTCAACCCAAATGGCAGTCTATTTATAGGGTTTTGTGGTATTAAATGTCCGACTACGCCACCCGTGGATTGCGGTCAGAGTGAACCGCCGCTGCAGGGCAGACCGCTGAGGCTGGTGTTGTGGGTGCAGCAGAGGATAGTATAACTCCCCACGGGAGGAGTATAGCCTCAGGGCAGCAAGTGTGGATGTTGGGGGTGATGGTGCGCGGGAGCAGCAGTAACGACACAGAGTCCTGTAATGCAGTCCAAGGTATTTACTCATAGTTCTTTATCCACGTTACTACAGCTGGTCATAATGTCCCACGTCGCACTGTGTTCACCAGGTGAGGGGCTCGGCCTACTCCCAGATAACTTTGGAGCATTTCACAGGACCCCCTTTTTGTGTCCTTTCTCTGGCCTGTCATACCCCGCCAGTGACCTCGCTTCTGTCCGGCTGCCTTGGGCCTTCTCTGGTAAACCTTGGTGCCAGTTTCCCTGACCCTATGTGGTGCCTTCCTAGCGGGTGTAGCGACGGGCTGCGCCACATGAAATGTCACAGCCTCCGGTTTCTAGCTGAGGGTAGTTCCCCGCCTCCACTAGTTTCGGGGACCGGTCTCCCCCTTTGGCCTGACCCTTCTACGCAGGTAGATTCGGGCGTGCGGTGGCGATTCGCCTGTCCACACCCCTGGGATCCCTTCGTTCCTTGTTCCTGGAGCCTCCTCCGCTCCTCTTCCTTCCCTCTCCTTCCTTCAGGCTCCGGCCTCTCTCTTAGGCCTGCCTGCGGAGCAGAGCCCATGCAGAGCCTCTGCTCCCACCTCCTGCTCCCTCTTCTTCTCTGTCTGAACTGAACACTGATCTAAGATGGTGCCCACCTTTTATATCTCCCTCTAGGTGCACCCAGGAACTGCCCTCTCCCTCCTATGCACTACAGGGTTCCCCCTTCCTCGGTGTTCCCTCCCCCCACTCCAGCCAGGGACAGGGACTGTCGTGCTCTACTTGGAGCATATCGGTCGCCCTGCCCCCCGGAAATGTGGTGTAATGCATGCAGGTGTCGGGGTCCTGATCCACACTCCATCCTTACCTGGAAGTGAGATATTGCACATCTGGTTGAGATGCAATACCTCTGTAGCGACCGAACCCTCAGGGCGCTACATTATCAAGTGCAATCACAGAAATAGGTGATGACAAAGGTTTGGATTCCAATTTAAGTTTTTCCAAAAAACCCTTATCAATCACATTAAGTGTTGAACCACAATTCACAAATACCTGAAATTCAATCAAATCTTCCTGCAATGAGGTACTCCCTGAAAGAAATACTCCCTTAGAGCTTAAAGAAGCAATATGGGCGTAACTGGCCTTTTTTTTTTTCTTTACTTAAATGAAGCTCACAGTTCTTAATCAAATGGTCAGATTTACCACAATAAAAACACAATCCCTTTCCTGAGAGCGGAGTGACATCTCCCCAACCTCCATCGGTTCTCCGCCGCCCGAGCAGACCCTCTAGGGACTAGGAGCTGCCATTGCAGGAATTTTTTCATCATTAACCCTGGCACGCAGTCTCCTGTCCACACGTATAGCTAATTGCATGGCTTCATGCAAGGTTTCAGGTGCAGGAAATGCAATCAGCAGATCCTTAACCCTTTCACTTAGACCAGCAAGAAAAAAACATTTTAACGCCGAATCATTCAATTTCACTTCTGAGGACCACCTTCTGAAGTGTGTACAATAATTTTCAATATCACCTGACCCCTGATTCAAACGCCTCAGTTCTGTCTCAGCAGATGAGACTCGGTCAGGATCGTCATACAATAGCCCCATAGCAGAAAAAAAATCCTCCACTGACCTAAAAAAAGGATCATTAGGTTGGAGAGAAAAGACCCACCCCTGTGGTTCCTTGCGCAAAAGTGACATGATAAACCCAATGCGCTGTGATTCATTCCCAGAGGACTTTGGTCTCAAACGAAAATATAATAAACAAGCATTTTTAAAGGAAAAAAAATCTTCCTGTTTACCATAAAAAATATCAGGGAGTCCTACCTTCGGTTCCACAAAATGTGCTCTAGGACAGCTACTCACGTGTTGCCGGAGCTCGGACGCCTCCAGAGACCATCCCTGCAGGCGTTGAGCCAAATCTTGAGCAGAAACCATCCTGATCCCCGGATTTCTTTCCCAAAGTTTTTTTTTTGTTTGGGCTGGACTTACTGTTATGATCTGCAACATAAACTAGGGAAAGAAGGGGAGAGCTGTCCCTACAGTTAGACAAAGCTGAGTCCCTACGTTGTAGCGGGCGACCTGTTCCTTGTGAACAGACCCGCCTTCGTCCTCGGCTTGTCTGAACGGAGACCTATAGAGAAAGGCAGGGGTCCCTAAAAGAACTAAGGACTGGGACAAAAATGGGACACCTCCTAACAGAAATTGTTGCAGAACAAAAGATAAACTGACAAAAGTACTAGAGGTCCAGAGGACCAAGCAAACTAGAGATAGATAGGCACCAAAAGCACCTGGCTAGAGAGACAGTCAAAACAACACTGGAGTCCAGCAAGGCCAGAAGGGCGGAGCTGGAATATATAGGAGGATGGTCACGTGACCGCAAAACACAAGATAGAAACAAAAACAAACAGGAGGGTTCTAACATTAGGTCCTTTTTAGGATTTTGTGGATACTACCGAAGATTTGTACCCCAGTACTCTCGGATTGCGAAGCCGTTAACTGCCCTTACCAAGGGGTATCCCCCTTCCGGCAGGACAGCCCACTCCTCAAGGTCAGGAAAGAGGGTCTACTTCTGAGTTAATGAACTTTTTGGGAAAAGATGGACACCTTTATGCGACGAGGCATTCGAGAAACTGAAGTCATGTTTGACCCAAACTCCAGTGTTGGCCTATGCAGACCCCAGTAAACCATATGTGTTACATGTAGATGCTTCTCTCGACGGACTAGGAGGGATTATCTATCAGGACCATGATGGCTGTCTACGTCCCGTTTACTACATTAGTCGAGGATTGACTCCCAGTGAACGCAACTACCCAGCTCACAAATTGGAGTTTCTGGCTTTGAAATGGGCTGTAGTGGACACGCTGCATGACTACCTCTATGGGGTACACTTCGTGGTTCATACCGACAACAATCCATTAACCTACGTGAGAACCACCGCAAAACTGGATGCCACGGGGTACCCGTGGCTTGCCGCACTCTCTTTGTATGATTTCAGCTTAAAGTATCGACCGGGGATCAATAACATTGATGCAGACACACTCTCTTGCCTGCCTAGGGAACCTTTAAATGAGGAAGAAGAAGGAGGATGGATAGAAGTCCCTGCCCCTGAGGTGAAGACTCTGTGTCAAAGACATCAAACTAATGCCCTCCCTATGCAGTGTGTAACGGGTCTGGGAGGCGGAACCTCTGAGCAACTATACAAGGGGGCGGTCCTTGTAAGGAAGCGGGTGGCTCCCAGGGAAGACGGGCAGGTTATCACGGCAAGTGACAGGGACAGTCTCTGGGTAGAAGGGCAGGTAGTCACGGCAAGTGACAGGGACAGTCTCTGGGTAGAAGGACAGGTAGTCACGGCAAGTGACAGGGACAGTCTCTGGGTAGAAGGGCAGGTAGTCACAGCAAGTGACAGGGACAGTCTCTGGGTAGAAGGACGGGTACTCACGGCAAGAGACAGGGACAGTCTCTGGACAGGCAGGTGGTCACGGCAAGTGACGGCGGAGCCTCCAGGTAGGCTAGCAGGCAGGTAGCAGATGAGCGCTCCCAGGTGAGCAGACAAGAGTCTCTGGACAGGCAGGTGGTCACGGCAAGTGACGGCGGAGCCTCCAGGTAGGCTAGCAGGCAGGTAGCAGATGAGCGCTCCCAGGTGAGCGGGCAGGCTGGTCCATAGACAGACTGACAGGTGTCGGAAGGCAGACCGTCGGACCGCAGGCTTGCAAGCAGGTAAACGGATATCTGGCAGGTATCAAGCAGGAATCTGGCAGGTGACTGGCAGGTAACAGGCAGAAATCTGGCAGGTGACTGGCAGGTAACTGGAAACAGAACCTGAGGGCTGAAGCAGAGTGAAGGCTTTGCAACAACATTGCTCGGGCACCTCCATTTTGGAGGAGGTGCCTTATATATGGTGAAGTCCTCCGGCCATTGGCCGGGGACTCCTTAGGACGGCGCGCGCGGCCCCCTTAAGAGAGGGGGAGAGCGCGCGCGCCCTAAGCACCGGGACCGGGAAGCAGCGCGCTGCCAGCAGAGCGGGAGGAAGACGCCGGGCACAGAGCGGAGAGGTGAGGGGAACAGCGTCCCTGCCTAGCAGGAGGCAGGGACGCCGACGCTACACAGTGCTGTGCTAAATTCTTAGGAGTATCCAATGAAGCGCTCCCGTTGTTGTACTGCCGAGTGACAAATATGAATTCAGACTCTCTCCCTCAACTGACTCTTAATCAAGTCAGAAAGGCGCAGCAGGAGGATCGATCAGTGGGGGTAGTCCGATGGTGGGTTAAGAGGGGCTGGAGGCCTGAAAAGAATGCATTAAGAACAGAGGAGTCTGTCCTGCTGACTCGGCAGCTAGAGTCTCTAGTAGTAAGAAATAGACTACTATACTATAAAGTGCCAGAAGGGAGGAGTCCGCAGACAGCTGGTGTTACCCACCCGATTTCGGAGGATGGTCATGAAGTCCCTGCATGATGACCATGGACATCTTGGCATCGAGAAGACCACGAGTCTTGTGGCCGACCGATTTTACTGGCCTCGCATGGAAGTGGATATTGAAGAATACTGCAAATCATGCTCCCGGGTGTGTGTTGAGAAAAACCTAGCCTTTGAGAACAGCCCCCCTTGTGAACATTACCAGTGATGGCCCACTTGAGCTAGTGTGCATTGATTTCCTCTCCATCGAGCCTGATGAAAGCAATGTCAGTAATGTGTTAGTGGTCACTGACCATTTCACCCGATATGCCCAAGCCTACCCCACTAAAGATCAAAGGGCAATTACTGTGGCAAAAACACTATGGGAGAAGTTCTTCGTACATTACGGGCTGCCTGCCCGCATCCATACAGATCAAGGAAGAGATTTCGAAAGTAGACTAATCAAGGAGCTATGCGCTCTCTGTGGGATCAAGAAATCCAGAACCACACCATATCACCCCCAAGGGGACCCTCAACCTGAGAGATTCAATCGTACCCTTCTGAACATGTTAGGCACTTTGGATCCCAGGAAGAAGGGACACTGGAGCAGGAATGTGAGCCAGTTGGTTCATGCCTACAATTGCACCACGAATGAGTCAACTGGATACTCTCCTTATTTCCTCATGTTTGGAAGAAAAGCCCGACTGCCAGTGGATATTAGTTTTCGGACATCCATTGACCGTTCTAATGGGAAGACCTACTTAAAATATGTGTCCCAGCTAAAAGAAGATTTGACAAAAGCTTACAGATTGGCAGAGCAGGCCTCTGGTCGGTCAGGGAAGCGCAATAAGACTCGCTATGACTGTAGGGTTCGAGAACAAGTTTTACTGCCTGGAGATAGAGTCCTTATCCAACTTCTGGGCCTTCCTGGGAAGCACAAGCTTGCTGATCGGTGGTGTCCTGACCCTTATGTGGTGATGGAGAAGTTGCCCGGTGTCCCGGCCTACAGAGTGAAGCCCGAGAAAGGGGGCGGAGCTGTCAAAACCTATCATTGACACCATCTGTTGCCTGTGGGAAAAAACATCCCTTTACCCCCATTGCCAGCTCAAGGAATTCATACAACCCTTCCGTGCAATAGGAGAAGTCGTAGGTGTCACAAACCACCCCAGCCTGGGGTTGCCTCAGGAGGAAATGACAGCGAGTCTGGGGATGAATGGGGACCCGACGGTCAATGGAGCTACAGGTGGACAGAGGACCCATGCCCCATGGGCGCGGACCCTGTAAACCAGACTTCTGAAGTAGAAACAAAGAAAAGGGACATTTGTCAGGAGGCGAGTGCACCCTGCCCACAATTGGGGGAAAGTTCAGAAGATGGACATTTATTGAATGAAGAGATCCACCTGGAGGAGCCCGTTCTTGAGAGACAAGAGTCGGGGGCTGAGGAGGGGGCCCCCTCAGTACACACTCGTCCCAAACGGGACACTAGGCCACCCATGATGCTGACCTATGATAGAATGGGACATACCACTGAGGTCCCCAGGCTGATACACCCTAATTCAAATTCTGCTTGGCCTTATTTCCCAGTATCTCCCATGTGTCCAGGTGGTGGTTGGTGTGCATGTAAATTTGGTGTTAGTCAGGATGCCTTAACCCCCATTCATGTTTCAGGTGGTGAGTCCTCATGTCCTGATGGGACACTTTCAATGACTCACCAGGGGGAGAATGTAACACTTGCACATGGAACTGTCAGATCAGCTACTGGTATACTGGGACTTACAGACACTAAGAAGAGCTTTGCAGCTGCTGTTAAACAGGGATCTACAGACATTAATCGTTTTTCCCCTGAGCTGCAGTGGACTACAATTCCCAGGGACCCTTGTTTCAGTCAAATGACACAGCCTGGAAGGATCGAAGGAGAGAGAGTGGATTGGAGGAGGAGGGACTTGGGGGAGGGAGCTGGGCAGGAAGTGAAAGTAAAAGTTCAGAGGAAAGAGAGCGTGGCAGCTTGCTGTGAAAGACGGAGCGCTGTGGATTTGTATTCCTCTACGCTGCAGAGTGTTGCCGTCCCCTCTGATATACCTGCGCTACTGGAGAGAGCGCGGCCTTGTCACCCTGTGAAGCAAGTGACATCAAGCACTCGGAGAGTTCTGCCGGCACTCCCACCATATAAATGGCTGAATCCTGCCACCCCCAGCTGGTGTCCAGCGAAACTTACGACCGTTTGAGACGTACCTTGAGTGCCCTTCTGAGACTTGTGGTTCTACCAGCGCTATTTACAGTGAGTACACTACAACCCAGACTATTGACATTAATATTCATCTAAATGCACCAACGGTTATAATTTGCGTGCCAACATCCGCGGCAACTGGGCCCCAACGTTTGGACTGAGTTAATACAAAAAAGGGAAAACCTGCTACGTTATATATTTGCGGGGTCGGGGTAGAATTAGATTGTGATATGTATATGACTTTTACAGAGCACCGTTACTTGTATTGTATGTTATTTCTTTAAATCCACCTCATTTCTGCTGCATAGCAATAAACCTGTTAAACAGTTTTACTCCTGTTCTGTGTGTGTGTGTACTGAGCTGTGGCAGGGGCTTCCCGAATCAGTCCCTGGCAGAAGATAACAGTCCTTCTGCAGTCCCAGTGAGAGCTCCAATCAAGATTCGGGTGGAGGCACTGCGCCCTAGAGAGGTGAGACCCCCCATAACACCCAGCGTACCGTGGTAGCCCTAAAGGGGTGTTACAGTGAAGGCAGGGGTGGATTAAGAGTAGCAAGGGCCCTGGGCAGTTTAGAAGGCGCGGGCCCCCCCCCCTGATTTATCACGTGACATGTCACATGATCCCCTGTGATAGATCATGTGATAGTTCACGGGAAATTAATTTGGCACAATATTAATTGTGCTGCCTCATCTGAGAGCAGCACAATATTGGGACAGATACCCTGATTCCAGCGATGTGTCACTTTTTCAGCTGCTTGTTGTCATTTTGAGAAAATCACCGTTTTATCTGCTGCAGATCTAGCAGCTCTCTGAATGCTGCGCTCTGTATGGCCCCACCCACACCACTGATTGGCAGCTTTCTGCCCATGCTCAGTGTACACAGAAATCTACTGATCAGTGATGGGGGTGGGGTCCTACAGAACTTACTAGTCATCTAGTGATAATTACCTTCTGACAAATCAATGATTTTATCAAAACAACACTAAGCAGCCCAGTAAGTGACACATTACTGGAATCAGTGCCTCTAACCCTACATTATGCTGCTCTCAGATTAGGTGGCAAAAACCTGATGACAGATTCCCTTTAAAGCAGCTGTAAACACAAAAAAGTTTGTATTAAAAAAATACAAGCCATTTGTGAAATTAACTTTTTTTCATTGTTAATTCACATTAGACTGTATCTTCAACACTTTTGTCAGCAGGTCTTATTACAGACTCTGAATAGGGCAGCTCTCTCCCTCTCCCTCAGCAGAAAGTCACAGCATGGTTAAAAAACGGGATCTTTTATGATTTTCTCATAATAAATAAAAAAGGACATGCAAGTCCTCCAAACTATTTTCCATTTCTCTATAGGGGAGGTCCTAAATCTTTCTTGTTCTTTAGTTGATCACATGTCAAAAAGGCAAAGCATTTACTATGAACTCGCCTAAAAAAATATACACTTGGAGAGTAATATCATCATCTGCATGTAAATATTCCTTGACTCTAAGGGCTCGCTCACACTGTCGTATAACACGGCCGAATGCTATGTGATGTTTTATCGGATAAGACTCAGCCCTATGTTATACTATGGGACAGTGCAGATCTGCGATTATCGGCATGAGAAAATAATCTCATTCGATATTCGGACCATGTGCACCCATACAAGTCTATGGGTGCACGTAAAACATTAGACTGCACTCGGATGTCATCCAAGTGCAGTCCGATAAACACTCACAGAGACTATGGAGAAGATGGAGAAATTAAGTTCTCCATCTTCTCCATATCTGTGCTGCGAGAGAATCGGATCACACTCAGTTGAAGCTCTGACAGAGTTTGAGCCGAGTGTCATTAGCATAATTGGCCATATTCTCTTGCATGAGAGAATATATGGCTTAGTGAGTGGACCCTAAAACTGAATAGTAGTGACGTACAGGCACCTCACAAGCGGGATCCATGTAGCTCTCAGATGTCATGTAGGTAGGGCTTCATTCCATGGGGTAGGGCTTAATTTCAAGGTATATAAAAAAAATGGACTTCAAATAAAAATTAAATGAACACAAAAAGCACTAATTGAATTATTTTTTTCTTATTTATATTTGCAGCCCCTTTAAAAACCCTTTGAGGACCAAGGCACATATATGTCCCATAGTTTTAAACTGGAAAAAAATTTGATTGAATAAAATTTAAGGTCCTCGAAGGTTTAAGTAGGTCATAAATTCATATGAATACTTGCTCATACAATTGCACATGCCATAAGATGAAGAAGAACAGAATCAAAAATATGACATTAAGTGGAGCACTTACAGGTATTCAAGGTGAAAGAGACCAGCAAAGGCATCGTCTCGAATGACAGTAAATGAGATAGAATTCAGCAAGCTGAAAATGAAGACAGCAGGTTAGAAGCGAACCAGACTTTATGGTGCTCAGAATTAGTCAAGCAGAATTTATTGACTGCTCTTGCAAAGCACTGAGACTCCCGCTGTGTATAGATGGCGCCGTGCGGCCTCCCGCTGTGTATAGATGGCTACGTGCGGCCTCCTGCTGAGTATACATTTATAGATGGCTATGTGCGGCCTCCTGCTGAGTATAGATGTCGCACGGCGCTCCCCCCAGAGACAGCAGGAGGCCGCACAGTGCCATGTATACTCAGCGGCAGGCCGCACGTAGCCATCTATACACAGCAGGAGGCCGCACAGCGACATCTATACTCAGCGGGGGGCCGCACGTAGCCATCTATACACAGCGGGGGGCGCACGTAGCCATCTATACACAGCGGGGGGGCGCACTTCACCGTCTATACACAGCGGGGGGGCCGCACGTAGCCATCTATACACAGCGGGGGGCCGCACGTAGCCATCTATACACAGCGGGGGGCCACACGGCGCCCCCCCCCAGAGACATCAGGAGGCCGCACGGCGCCAACTATACTCAGCAGGAGGCCGCATGCAGTCATGCACACACACAAACATATACAGACACGCATAAACACATTTGAAACACAAAAATACATACAAACAGACATCACACAATGACATCTGCCCACACACACACACACACACACACACACACACACACACACACACACACATACAGACATCACACACACACCTGCCCACACACACACATGCGCACACACACACATGCGCACACACACACACCTGCCCCCCACACACACACACCTGCCCCCCACACACACACCTGCCCACACACACACACACCTGCCCACACACACATCTGTGTGTGTGTATGTATAGTGTGTGTGTATGTGTGTATGTATAGTGTGTGTGTGTATAATTTGTGTGTGTGTATTTTTTTTTAAGTTAAAAACAAGTAAAATGCATGTGGCATCAATATCAAGACTCCAGATATAAGGGCCTATTCACACTGAATTTTGCAATGCATTCATCTCCTCTTTCCAGGCTTCTATCTAAATCCCTGAAAAATGGCATTCAGATGTGCCTTGACATAGCCATTGATTTGAACAAAGGCAAACCGAGGCTAAAGTCTGAATCTTTAGGCTCCATTTGCTATGCTTTCAGATGTCTCATTTCAGACAGCACAATCCTGAATTTCAGGGATTCAGTTGTAAGCCTTGTGTAAAGACCTGAATGCAGCGCTGAATGTAGTGTGAATAGGTCCTTACATCCTACACCACCTCAGGGGATTGTTGTTATGGAGTATTGCCCCTGGGTGGCCGCAGTTATGACCACCACCAGGGCTCGTGGTCACCCACCCTAGCTTTGGTATTCTGGGGAGATGGTATAATGAATATCTGAGAACAGCCCTAGAGAAGCAAGAACATTGGACAACCAAGAGGTGGTGGCCTCAAGTCAGGGGTAGTGTTCAACAGGGCAAGACTTTCTAACCTGCCCACACACACACACACACATCTGCCCACACACACACACACCTGCCCACACACACATACACCTGCCCACACAGACACACACACACACACCTGCCCACACACACACCTGCCCACACACACACACCTGCCCACACACACACCTGCCCACACACATCTGCCCACACACACACACACACATCTGCCCACACACACACATCTGCCCACACACATCTGCCCACACACACACACACATCTGCCCACACACACACACACACACATCTGTTTACACACACACACACATCTGCCCACACACACACACACATCTGCCCACACACACACCTGCCCACACAGACACACACACACCTGCCCACACACACACACCTGCCCACACACACACACACCTGCCCACACACACACACACACCTGCCCACACACACACACCTGCCCACACATACCTGCCCACACACACCTGCCCACACACACACACCTGCCCACACACACACCTGCCCCCACACACACACACACACACCTGCCCACACAGACACACACACACACCTGCCCACACAGACACACACACCTGCCCACACAGACACACACACCTGCCCACACAGACACACACACACACCTGCCCACACAGACACACACACACACCTGCCCACACAGACACACACACACACACACACCTGCCCACACACACACACACACACACCTGCCCACACACACACACACACCTGCCCACACACACACATCTGCCCACACACACACCTGCCCACACACACACCTGCCCACACACACACCTGCCCACACACTCACACACCTGCCCACACACACACACCTGCCCACACACACCTGCCCACACACACACCTGCCAACACACACACCTGCCCACACACACACACCTGCCCACACAGACACACACACACACACCTGCCCACACAGACACACACACACACCTGCCCACACAGACACACACACACCTGCCCACACACACACCTGCCCACACACACACACACACACCTGCCCACACCCACACATCTGCCCACACACACACACCTGCCCACACACACACACACCTGCCCACACACACCTGCCCACACAGACACACACACACCTGCCCACACAGACACACACACCTGCCTACACAGACACACACACACACACATCTGCCCACACACACACACACACACACACACACACCTGCCCACACCCACACATCTGCCCACACACACACACCTGCCCACACACACACCTGCCCACACACACACACACCTGCCCACACACACACACCTGCCCACACAGACACACACACACACACACACCTGCCCACACAGACACACACACCTGCCTACACAGACACACACACACACATCTGCCCACACACACACACACACACACTCACACTCACACTCACCATCCCCCAGCTCCATTCCTCCTGCCTGCTCTCTCTCTTCTCCGGTGCAGCACTGCAGGCCGGGCGCGCACTGCGTGACGTCAGAGCTAGGAGATAAGGCCGCGCACAGGGCCATGTCTCCTAGCAGTGACGCGGCCGGGCCAGCACAGGGAAGTTAACTGCTGCAGTGCTGGCCCGGCCGATGAAGAAGTAGCGGCGGCCGCTGCTGGGGGAGCGGTCCGGGGCCCCCCCTCCCGCCACTGCTACCGGTATGTGCCGCGGCGGCCCGCACATATAAAGAGGGCAATCCGGCATTAGACACCGCGCCCGGAGCCGCGGGCCCCCTGCAGGCTCGGGGCCCCGGGCGGTCGCCCGGATTGCCCTCATTATAATCCGCCTATGAGTGGAGGCACTGCTGAGATCCAGAACTAACACAGGAGTATTAGGAATACCAGGATGGGGACATTATACCAGAATGAAGGAAATGATTCCAGAATGGGGACATTACCAGACAGGGGCACAGGTGGGGGAAAATGTTATAGCATAAGGCCCAGCATGTGGGAGATTATTACAAGAAGGAGCCAGGATGGGGACATTACTACATAGGGAGAGAACACATATACTGTATCTTTATAGGATCCAGAACGCTACAAGGGCCCATACATCTGACCAACATGCAGGTGGGGGCCTATCAGACTCTAGTTACTCCACTGGGTGGGACCAGATCATTTCCAGGACTCCTTGTTATTTACATTGAAGATAATTCTTAATGACATTGGCTGTAGGTTTGGGGTTGTTGTTCTGCTGAAGAAAACATTTGGATCCAATCAGACACCTCCCTGATGATACTGCATGATGGATAAGTATCTGCCTCTATATCTCAGCATTGAGGGAACCAATAATTCTGACCCAATTTCCACCTCCATTTGCTGAAAAGCAGCCCCAAACTTACAGGACCCTCCACCGTGCTTATGCATCACTATTGCCCACAGACACTCATTATTGTACTGCTCTCCAGCCCTTCAGTGAAAAAAATCTCATCTGTAATAACAACATTTTTCATATTTTAACTCAACCGTCCAGAGCACATCCTGCCAATTTTCTGCACCCTGGTTCCTCTGTTTTAATGCATAGTTGAGTCACTTGGCCTTGTTTTGATGTGGAAGATATGGCTTTTTCGCCACAATTCTGCTATGAAGACCACTTCTGGCCAGTCTACTCTGAACAGTAGATGAGTGAAGCTGAGTCCCACTGGTTGCTGCCAGTTCTGAGCTGATGGCACTGCTGGACATCTTCCGCTTTTGAAGGAAAGTAACCATAATGTGTCATACATCTGCTGCACTAAGTTTCCTTGGCCGACCACTGCATCTACTGACCTCAACGTTGCACATTTTCTTGTGCTTCTTCATAAGTGCTTGAATGACAACATCTTGAACCCTCAATCTGCTTTGAAATTTGTGCCTTAGAGACCTTGCTGATGTAGTATATCTTCCTTGTGTATTCTTGCTCAGTCTTGCCATGGTGTATGACCAGACACCTGACTGTATTATTACAAAATCCCTGACTTTGCGCAGGTGTACCTAGAAGAATTGATGCTGTTTTAAAGTGAAAAGTTGGTCACACCAAATATTGATTGGATCTAGATTTTTCGTTTGTTCATTCATTTGTATTTTGTTAATTGATTAAATAAATCATTAACATTTCTATTTTTGAAGCGTTCTTACTTTACAGCATTTTTTCTACACCTTTCTAAAAATTATGTTTACGTGATTGTGTCTTTTATTTGCTCATCAATAATCTGATATATCTTTTGGTATTTTGTGTATAGTTGTTTTTTTGCTGTTGGGGTAAATTGTAGGATATTGATTTCAGAGTGGTTTCCTGATCCTTTGATTGTAGGAATGAGTGGTATATATGTGCTAATAAATTAGGACAAAACGTAGGAAATTTAGGAAAAAACTGAACATCTCAGCAGTAATAACATGCTGATTGTGATGTCATGAAGATGACTTGAATTTCCACCAATCAGAGATCAGCATGTTTCAGGTAACCCAGATAGAACAGTCCATGAAACATGAGTCACGGCCACTGTGAGGTCATAATGCTGATTAGAATTTCCACCAGTCAGAAAACAGAACCGCCCAGAAGAACCACCCAGGAGGTATGTGTCATCGACACTGTGAGGTCATAATGCTGACCAATCACAGAGCAGCCACACCCAGATTTTCCAGCAATCAGAGATCAGCAGTGGGTATAAATAGCCGCTGCCGCCTGCCTGGCTTAGCCTTGCACTGGTTGGGTCTCTCTTTTTTTCTCTCTCTTGGTATCTCCCGGTATCTCTACCTCCCCTCTCTCTTCTCTCTTCTCTCTCTCTCTCTCTCTTTGACCCAACGGCCCTCTTAAGGGCTACCCCAAATGTGTAAAAGATAGAACCAATATTTGTGTTGTTTGTCCGTTTTATGAGCCTGTGATTAACCCCTTCCCACTCTTTGCCATATATATATATTATATACATAGTATGTGCAGGTGGGCCTTAAAGGGAATTTCCAGGACAAACATATTGATGGCCTATCCCCTGGTTAGCTCATTGATATCAGATTTGTGGGGGTCCGGCACGTGGCACCTCCACTACTCAGTTGTTTGAAACTCTGGCAGAGGTCAGATGTAAACATTGTTGAACAGCTAAACATCACAGCTCTGGTCACTGTGTAGTGGCTGCTACCTGGTGCTGCAGATCAGCTCCTATTACATGAATATTAGCTGACTTGCAGGACCCACAGTACAGTGAATGGAGCAGTGATGTTCAGATCTTCAAACTATTTACATCTGAGCATTGCAAACAACTGATGGGTAGAGCCAGTACCACGTGTCGGAGCCCACCGATCTGATATTGATAACCCATCCCCAGGATGGCAGCTCAGTAGATACCATACCAGGATGGGGGACATTATGCCAGAATGTGTACATTATATTAGAATTAGGTCATTATGCCAGAATGTGAGACACTGTAACAGAATGGAGTGCATTGTACCAGGATGGGGGACATTCAACCAGGGCGAGGGACATTAAACCTGTATGATGGTCATTAAGCCAGGATGGGGGGGGGCATTATACCAGGATGGGGACATTATACCAGAATGGGGACACTATACTAGTATGGGGACATTTTACCAAGATGAAGAACACTATATCAGAATGGGGACAATATATCTGAATGGGGACAATATACCAGGAAGGGGGACATTAAATGAGAATGGGGACATTATATCAGAATGGGGAAATTATACCAGAATTGGGGACATTATACCAGAATAAGGGACACTATACCAGAATGGGGTATACCATACCCAGATGGGTGACAGTATATCAGAATGGGGACATTATATCACAATGATGATGTTATACCAGGATGGGGGACATTATATCACAATGATGATATTATACCAATATGGGGGATATTATAGCAGCATGGGGGACATTATGCCAGAACTGGAGATACTATACCAGGATGTGGGGCATTATACCAGATTGGGGACATTATAGCAGAATTGGGAGCATTACACCAGCATGGGGGATATTATACCAGGTTAGAGACATTATACCAAAATGGGGACATTATATCAGAATGGGGAAACTATACCAGGATGGGGACATTAAACCAGAATGAAGGAAATTATGCCAGAATGGGGACATTACCAGACAGGGGCACAGGTGGGGGAAAATGTTACAGCATAAGGCCCAGCATGTGGGAGATTATTACAAGAAGGAGCCAGGATGGGGGACATTACTACATAGGGATAGAACACATATATCTTTATAGGATCCAGAACGCTACAAGGGCCCATACATCTGAGCAACATGCAGGTGGGGGCCTATCAGACTCTAGTTACTCCACTGGGTGGGACCAGATCATTTCCAGGACTCCTTGTTCTTTACATTGAAGATAATTCTTAATGACATTGTCTGTACATTTGGGGTTGTTGTTCTGCTGAAGAAAACATTTGGATCCAATCAGACACCTCCCTGATGATATTGCATGATGGATAAGTATCTGCCTCTATATCTCAGCATTGAGGGAACAAATAATTCTGACCCAATTTCCACCTCCATTTGCTGAAATGCAGCCCCAAACTTACAAGACCCTCCACCGTACTTATGCATCACTATTGCCCACAGACACTCATTATTGTACTGCTCTCCAGCCCTTCAGTGAACAAAATCTCTTCTGTAATAACAACATTTTTCATATTTTGACTCAACAGTCCAGAGCACATCCTGCCAATTTTCTACACCCTGGTTCCTCTGTTTTAATGCATAGTTGAGTCACTTGGCCTTGTTTTGATGTGGAAGATATGGCTTTTTCACCACAATTCTGCTATGAAGACCACTTCTGGCCAGTCTTCTCTGAACAGTAGATGAGTGAAGCTGAGTCCCACTGGTTGCTGCCAGTTCTGAGCTGATGGCACTGCTGGACATCGTCCGCTTTTGAAGGAAAGTAACCATAATGTATCATACATCTGCTGCACTAAGTTTCCTTGGCCAACCACTGCATCTACTGACCTCACAGTTGCACATTTTCTTGTGCTTCTTCATAAGTGCTTGAATGACACATCTTGAACGCTCAATCTGCTTTGAAATTTGTGCCTAAGAGACCTTGCTGATGTAGTATAACTTCCTTGTGTATTCTTGCTCAGTCTTGCCATGGTGTATGACCAGACACCTGACTGTATTATTACAAAATCCCTGACTTTGCGCAGGTGTACCTAGAAGAATTGATGAGGTTTTACAGTGAAAAGTTGGTCACACACTAAATATTGATTGGATCTAGATTTTTCGTTTGTTCATTCATTTGTATTTTGTTAATTGATTAAATAAATCATTAACATTTCTATTTTTGAAGCGTTCTTACTTTACAGCATTTTTTCTACACCTTTCTAAAAATTATTTTTCTGTGATTGTGTCTTTTATTTGCTCATTAATAATCTGATATATCTTTTGGTATTTTGTGTATAGTTGTTTCTTTGCTGTTGGGGTAAATTGTAGGATATTGATTTCAGAGTGCTTTCCTGATCCTTTGATTGTAGGAATGAGTGGTATATATGTGCTAATAAATTAGGACGAAATGTAGGAAATTTAGGAAAAAACTGAACATCTCAGCAGTAATAACATGCTGATTGTGATGTCATGAAGATGACTTGAATTTCCACCAATCAGAGATCAGGATGTTTCAGGTCACCCAGATAGAACAGTCCATGAAACATGAGTCACGGCCACTGTGAGGTCATAATGCTGATCAGAATTTCCACCAGTCAGAAAACAGAACCGCCCAGAAGAACCACCCAGGAGGTATGAGTCATCGCCACTGTGAGGTCATAATGCTGAACAATCACAGAGCAGCCACACCCAGATTTTCCACCAATCAGAGATCAGCAGTGGGTATAAATAGCCGCTGCCGCCTGCCCGGTTTAGCCTTGCACTGGTTGTATCTCTCTTTTTTTCTCTCTCTTGGTATCTCCCGGTATCTCTCCCTCCCCTCTCTCTTCTCTCTCTCTCTCTCTCTCTCTCTTTGACCCAACGGCCCTCTTAAGGGCTACTCCAAATGTGTAAAAGATAGAACCAATATTTGTGTTGTTTGTCCGTTTTTTGAGCCTGTGATTAACCCCTTCCCACTCTTTGCCATATATATATATATATATATATATATATATATATATATATATATATTATATACATAGTATGTGCAGGTGGGCCTTAAAGGGAATTTCCAGGACAAGCATATTGATGGCCTATCCCCTGGTTAGCTCATTAATATCAGAGTTGTGGGGGTCCGGCGCGTGGCACCTCCACTACTCAGTTGTTTGAAACTCTGGCAGAGGTCAGATGTAAACATTATTGAGGAGCTGAACATCACAGCTCTGGTCACTGTGTAGTGGCTGCTACCTGGTGCTGCAGATCAGCTCCTATTACTTGAATATTAGCTGACTTGCAGGACCCACAGTACAGTGAATGGAGCAGTGATGTTCAGATCTTCAAACTATTTAGATCTGAGCGTTGCAAGCAACTAATGAGTAGAGCCAGTGCCGCGTGTCGTAGCCCACCGATCTGATATTGATAACCCATCCCCAGGATGGCAGCTCCGTAGATACCATACCAGGATGGGGGACATTATGCCAGAATGGGTACATTATACCAGAATGGGGACATTATATCAGAATTAGGTCATTATGCCAGAAAGTGAGACACTGTAACAGAATGGAGTGCATTGTACCAGGATGGGGGACATTAAACCAGGGCGAGGGACATTAAACCAGTATGATGGTCATTAAACCAGGATGGGGGGCATTATACCAGGATGGGGACATTATACCTGAATGGGGACACTATACTAGTATGGGGACATTTTACCAAGATGAAGGACACTATATCAGAATGGGGACAATATATCAGAATGAGGACAATATACCAGGAAGGGGGACATTAAATCAGAATGGGGACATTATATCAGAATGGGGAAATTATACCAGAATTGTGGACATTATACCAGAATAAGGGACACCATACCAGAATGGGGTACATCATACCCGGATGGGTGACACTATATCAGAATGGGGACATTATATCACAATGATGATGTTATACCAGGATGGGGGACATTATATCACAATGATGATATTATACCAATATGGGGGATATTATAGCAGCATTGGGGACATTATGCCAGAACTGGAGATACTATACCAGGATGTGGGGCATTATACCAGATTCGGGACATTATAGCAGAATTGGGAGCATTACACCAGCATGGGGGATATTATACCAGGTTAGAGACATTATACCAAAATGGGGACATTATATCAGAATGGGGAAACTATACCAGGATGGGGACATTAAACCAGAATGAAGGAAATTATGCCAGAATGGGGACATTACCAGACAGGGGCACAGGTGGGGGAAAATGTTATAGCATAAGGCCCAGCATGTGCGAGATTATTACAAGAAGGAGCCAGGATGGGGGACATTACTACATAGGGAGAGAACACATATATCTTTATAGGATCCGGAACGCTACAAGGGCCCATACATCTGAGCAACATGCAGGTGGGGGCCTATCAGACTCTAGTTACTCCACTGGGTGGGACCAGATCATTTCCAGGACTCCTTGTTCTTTACATTGAAGATAATTCTTAATGACATTGGCTGTACGTTTGGGGTTGTTGTTCTGCTGAAGAAAACATTTGGATCCAATCAGACACCTCCCTGATGATATTGCATGATGGATAAGTATCTGCCTCTATATCTCAGCATTGAGGGAACCAATAATTCTGACCCAATTTCCACCTCCATTTGCTGAAATGCAGCCCCAAACTTACAGGACCCTCCCCCGTGCTTATGCATCACTATTGCCCACAGACACTCATTATTGTACTGCTCTCCAGCCCTTCAGTGAACAAAATCTCTTCTGTAATAACAACATTTTTCATATTTTGACTCAACCATCCAGAGCACATCCTGCCAATTTTCTGCACCCTGGTTCCTCTGTTTTAATGCATAGTTGAGTCACTTGGCCTTGTTTTGATGTGGAAGATATGGCTTTTTCGCCACAATTCTGCTATGAAGACCACTTCTGGCCAGTCTTCTCTGAACAGTAGATGAGTGAAGCTGAGTCCCACTGGTTGCTGCCAGTTCTGAGCTGATGGCACTGCTGGACGTCTTCCGCTTTTGAAGGAAAGTAACCATAATGTGTGTTATGCACACGCCCGGACTGACTGGCGTGTGCGGGTGTTGTGGTTCCACTGGACCATGAACCGGAGAGTGCCTGGAGGGGCGTGACTAAGTATCTGGCCGATCCGACCAAGATGGCACGACGGCATACGACGCCAGTGCACCAGGGAGAAACCGGGCAGAGGGACCAGGTGCTACTCCAGGTCAAACTCCGGACACGGGGGTTGACCCACACAGGGATTACTGGAACAGGCTGGTTAGGCTGGCGCACAGACTGGAGGGTATAGGCAGGCACGACTGGTATGCAGGCAGGCGGGTACAGGCAAGCACAGCTAGAGTGCAGACAGGGAGGCACTAGCAGGTAGGAACACAGGCGGGATAGGACCCAGTACACACTGGGACTCAGGAACAGGCAGGTTAGGCTGGCACAGACTGGTGGATGTAAGCAAACACGGCAGGTATGCAGATGGGTGGATACAGGCGAGTATGCAGGCAGGGAGGTACTGGCCGAAAGGACGGGCTGGAGCACAGAAAGGTTAAGACCCAGTACAGACTGGGTCACAGAACCGCAGATGCGGTAGACAACCACAGCAGAGAGGGAACGCCCGAAGCGGTGGGCAAGAACAGAGCAGGACGGGGCTGCAGGAGCAGCGAGCACAAGCAGGGCAGGACAGGAGTGCCGGAGCAGCGGGCAGAAGCAGGGCAGGACAGGACTGCCGGAGCAGCGGGCAGAAGCAGGGCAGGACAGGACTGCCGGAGCAGCGGGCAGAAGCAGGACAGGACAGGACTGCCGGAGCAGCGGGCAGAAGCAGGGCAGGACAGGACTGCCGGAGCAGCGGGCAGAAGCAGGGCAGGACAGGACTGCCGGAGCAGCGGGTAGAAGCAGGGCAGGACAGGACTGCCGGAGCAGCGGGCAGAAGCAGGGCAGGACAGGACTGCCGGAGCAGCGGGCAGAAGCAGGGCAGGACAGGACTGCCGGAGCAGTGAGCAAAAGGGTCAGAGCGGAGCAAGGCTGCCGGAGCAGTGAGCAAAAGGGTCAGAGCGGAGCAAGGCTGCGGAGCAGTGAGCAAGGAGTCAGAGCAGGCTAGAACCGCCGGAGCGGTAAGCAAAGGAGTCAGAGCAGACTAGAACCGCCGGAGCGGTGAGCAAAGGAGTCAGAGCAGGCTAGAACCGCCGGAGCGGTGAGCAAAGGAGTCAGAGCAGGCTAGAACCACCGGAGCGGTGAGCAAAGGAGTCAGAGCAGGCTAGGCTGAGTAGGGGGGACAGGGTTCTGTTCACACGGAACAGACAGGAAGGGAAAGGCAGAGCCAGACACCCACAGGGTACTAGCAGAGAAGTAGCGAGTGGACCACAAACTCACAAACGGGAGTACAGAGACAACAAGCAGGAGTTAGGTACGAGTTCAGACTCTGCAGAAAAAGGAAGGGAACGGACATAGAGGCAAAACAGGTAAAGGATAGGAGAGAGTTCAGACTGGAACTGAGTGTACGGAGGAGACCGACACTGCAGCGGAATACAGGAGCGGGTCTGGGAATACGGCCCCCAGAGAGGCAGGACGAACAGGCAAGGAGCGTGTTCAGACAGGACAGACAAGATACAGGAGCGGGTCTAGGTAATCGGCCCCTAGAAGGCAGGAGGAACAGGCTAGGAGCGTGTTCAGACAGGTCAGACAAGATACAGGAACGGGTCTAGGTAATCGGCCCCTAGAAGGCAGGAGGAACAGGCTAGGAGCGTGTTCAGACAGGCCTGGAAATACAGCCTCCAGGATAGGCAGACAAGAGAACACAGAACGGGACCTGGCACCTTCAGAGTGCAAGCACACACTGAATGAAACACTATGCTCAGGCAGGGATTGATTGGAGCAGCTGAGCTATATAGCAGATGACCGACAGCAATAGGCTGAGGACACACAAGGGGTGTGACCCACAGCAAGTACAAAAAGCAGGAAGTGATCGGGCGCCGCCCTTAAGCAGCAGAAACAGACACAAACAGACAGCATGGAGGGAAGCCAGAGAGACATTCTGGATTGGAGATCAAGTGCGCGCTCTTGCACAGTGGGAGATGGACCACCATGCAAGGACGCCGCCAGGTATGTTACAGTACCCCCCCCCTTACGCCCCCTCTTCTTCAGGCCTGCCAGAATCTTCCGCAGGGAATTCGAGGACCAGTCGTTCACTTCAAGGAGATCACTTCCACTGTCCACAGGAAAAACTGATCTCATCTGGTTAGCTAGGATGCTACCTCCTATCCAGCCATCCTCAGCAACAGACGAAACGGGTGGAGTACCAGGAACAGCACACAAGGAAGTCTCTCTCCACATATTTTCAGGTGGCACCCCAGAGGGTACAGGAGACAACTGGAAGTCCTTCACCGGGTTGGAGGGGGACAGAGACTTGGGGGTAATCTCTGCTTAGAGGTACATCTTGTCAAGCTCACAGGAAGAAATAGACGGGTTATCAGGTACATAATGAGGAAAAGTCACTGTCTCTTTGTTATCTGGTGGTACCCCGGAGGATTCAGGAAACAACTGGAGGTCCTCCGCCGGGTCAGAAGAGTGCAGAGGCTCAGAGAAAACATCTGCTTCAGAGTACACTAGGTCGGACTCACTGGACGAAGCAGGCGAGGTATCGGGTACCGAGTATAGGTAAGTCTCTGTCCATTCACCACCAGGTGGCACCCCGAAGGGTTCTGGAGACAACTGGCGGTCCTCCGCCTGGTCGGAGGGGTGTAGAGACTCGGGAGTAACCTCTGCTTCGGAGTACACTAGGTTGGACTCACTGAACGAAGCGAGCGAGGTATCAGGTACAGAGTATAGGAGAGTCTCTGTCCTTTCGCTACCAGGTAGCACCCCGAAGGGTTCTGGAGACAACTGGAGGTCCTCCGCCTGGTCGGAGGGGTGTAGAGACTCGGGGGTAACTACCAATTTGGGGTACCGATTGTCAGGCTCACAGGACGAAGCGGACAAAGTATCGAGTACCGAGTGTAGAGAAGTCTCTCTCCATTTGTCATCGAGTGGTATCCCGGAGGATTCAGGAGGCAACAGGGGGTCCTCCGCCAGGTAGTAGAGGTGCACAGACTCAGAGGTAACCACAGCTTTGGAGCATCCTTGGACATGCACACCGGTTAAAGTGGGTGAAGCATCTGATGCCGGGTGCAGGAAGTTCTCCTGTGTGGAGTCTGGATGGGCAGAAGTCTCTTCGGGCAGGAGAACCGGAGCACTACCCACGCACATTACCCGTTGGGGCTTCTCCGGGATACAGGGAGATGAAGCTTCAGTAGGGACTTCAAGGTTGGGGTCAGGAGGTCTCAGGGAGGACAGACCCTGGCGTGACGGCTTGCCTCTACGTCTAGCACGTCTGGACTGCCTCTTGAAGTTGGGAGATGTATTCCGGAAAGCGTAGTCACCCTGTGAAGATTCTGGGTGGACAGTAGTCTCATTGGGCTGGAGGACTATTGCGCTACCCACACACATTACCCATCGGGGCTGCTCCGGGATATTGGGAGATGAAGCTTCAGCAGGAGCCTCCGGGTTAGGATCATCGAAGACCATTAGAAAGGCCACCAGGAAGGCCATTAGGTCCAGGAGGATCGGATCCTGTGTTTCATATAGGGGGTTGATCCATTCCAAGGCATCACCCGCCAGGTAAGACATAATGAATGCCACCTTAACCCGATCGGTGGGAAAACATAGAGGGTAGAACTTGAAGTGTAGCATGCATTGCTCCACAAATGCACGACTTTGTCTTGGATCCCCATAGTAACGTGGCGGATCCGCAGGAACGAGAGCAGATAGATCCATCTGGACGGGTGCGTAATTCGCCTGGAACTCAGCTGAGAAAAAAAATAAATAAATTTTATTTATTTATTTTTAATGCATGTATTCGCTGGAAAACTTCTCAGAGAGCGAAGGCCGTGGGGCTCAACGGGAACCATGGCCTGAGCATGCTGTTATGCACACGCCCGGACTGACTGGCGTGTGCTGGTGTTGTGGCTCCACTGGACCATGAACCGGAGAGTGCCTGGAGGGGCGTGACTAAGTATCTGGCCGATCCGACCAAGATGGCATGACGGCATACGACGCCAGTGCACCAGGGAGAAACCGGGCAGAGGGACCAGGTGCTACTCCAGGTCAAACTCCGGACACGGGGGTTGACCCACACATGGATTACTGGAACAGGCTGGTTAGGCTGGCGCACAGACTGGAGGGTATAGGCAGGCACGACTGGTATGCAGGCAGGCGGGTAAAGGCAAGCGCAGCTAGAGTGCAGACAGGGAGGCACTAGCAGGTAGGAACACAGGCGGGATAGGACCCAGTACACACTGGGACTCAGGAACAATACAGGCAGAGGGGTACAGGCAAGCACAGCTAGAGTGCAGACAGGGAGGCACTAGCAGGTAGGAACACAGGCGGGATAGGACCCAGTACACACTGGGACTCAGGAACAGGCAGGTTAGGCTGGCACAGACTGGTGGATGTAAGCAAACACGGCAGGTATGCAGATGGGTGGATACAGGCGAGTATGCAGGCAGGGAGGTACTGGCCGAAAGGACTGGCTGGAGCACAGAAAGGTTAAGACCCAGTACAGACTGGGTCACAGAACCGCAGATGCGGTAGACAACCACAGCAGAGAGGGAACGCCCGAAGCGGTGGGCAAGAACAGAGCAGGACGGGGCTGCAGGAGCAGCGGGCAGAAGCAGGGCAGGACAGGAGTGCCGGAGCAGCGGGCAGAAGCAGGGCAGGACAGGACTGCCGGAGCAGCGGGCAGAAGCAGGGCAGGACAGGACTGCCGGAGCAGCGGGCAGAAGCAGGGCAGGACAGGACTGCCGGAGCAGCGGGCAGAAGCAGGGCAGGACAGGACTGCCGGAGCAGCGGGCAGAAGCAGGACAGGACAGGACTGCCGAAGCAGCGGGCAGAAGCAGGGCAGGACAGGACTGCCGGAGCAGCGGGCAGAAGCAGGGCAGGACAGGACTGCCGGAGCAGCGGGCAGAAGCAGGGCAGGACAGGACTGCCGGAGCAGCGGGCAGAAGCAGGGCAGGACAGGACTGCCGGAGCAGCGGGCAGAAGCAGGGCAGGAAAGGACTGCCGGAGCAGTGAGCAAAGGGGTCAGAGCGGAGCAAGGCTGCCGGAGCAGTGAGCAAAAGGGTCAGAGCGGAGCAAAGCTGCGGAGCAGTGAGCAAGGAGTCAGAGCAGGCTAGAACCGCCGGAGCGGTAAGCAAAGGAGTCAGAGCAGACTAGAACCGCCGGAGCGGTGAGCAAAGGAGTCAGAGCAGGCTAGAACCGCCGGAGCGGTGAGCAAAGGAGTCAGAGCAGGCTAGAACCGCCGGAGCGGTGAGCAAAGGAGTCAGAGCAGGCTAGGCTGAGTAGGGGGGACAGGGCTCTGTTCACACGGAACAGACAGGAAGGGAAAGGCAGAGCCAGACACCCACAGGGTACTAGCAGAGAAGTAGCGAGTGGACCACAAACTCACAAACGGGAGTACAGAGACAACAAGCAGGAGTTAGGTACGAGTTCAGACTCTGCAGAAAAAGGAAGGGAACGGACATAGAGGCAAAACAGGTAAAGGATAGGAGAGAGTTCAGACTGGAACTGAGTGTACGGAGGAGACCGACACTGCAGCGGAATACAGGAGCGGGTCTGGGAATACGGCCCCCAGAGAGGCAGGACGAACAGGCAAGGAGCGTGTTCAGACAGGACAGACAAGATACAGGAGCGGGTCTAGGTAATCGGCCCCTAGAAGGCAGGAGGAACAGGCTAGGAGCATGTTCAGACAGGACAGACAAGATACAGGAGCGGGTCTAGGTAATCGGCCCCTAGAAGGCAGGAGGAACAGGCTAGGAGCGTGTTCAGACAGGCCTGGAAATACAGCCTCCAGGATAGGCAGACAAGAGAACACAGAACGGGACCTGGCACCTTCAGCGTGCAAGCACACACTGAATGAAACACTATGCTCAGGCAGGAATAGATGGGAGCAGCTGAGCTATATACCAGGTGACAGACAGCAATAGGCTGAGGACGCACAAGGGGTGTGACCCACAGCAGGTACAAAAAGCAGGAAGTGATCGGGCGCCACCCTTAAGCAGCAGAAACAGACACAAACAGACAGCATGGAGGGAAGCCAGAGAGACATTCTGGATTGGAGATCAAGTGCGCGCTCTTGCACAGTGGGAGATGGACCACCATGCAAGGACGCCGCCAGGTATGTTACAATGTGTCATACATCTGCTGCACTAAGTTTCCTTGGCCAACCACTACATCTACTGACCTCAACGTTGCACATTTTCTTGTGCTTCTTCATAAGTGCTTGAATGACAACATCTTGAACCCTCAATCTGCTTTGAAATTTGTGCCTTAGAGACCTTGCTGATGTAGTATATCTTCCTTGTGTATTCTTGCTCAGTCTTGCCATGGTGTATGACCAGACACCTGACTGTATTATTACAAAATCCCTGACTTTGCGCAGGTGTACCTAGAAGAATTGATGCTGTTTTAAAGTGAAAAGTTGGTCACACCAAATATTGATTGGATCTAGATTTTTCGTTTGTTCATTCACTTGTATTTTGTTAATTGATTAAATAAATCATTAACATTTCTATTTTTGAAGCGTTCTTACTTTACAGCATTTTTTCTACACCTTTCTAAAAATTATTTTTATGTGATTGTGTCTTTTATTTGCTCATTAATAATCTGATATATCTTTTGGTATTTTGTGTATAGTTGTTTTTTTGCTGTTGGGGTAAATTGTAGGATATTGATTTCAGAGTGGTTTCCTGATCCTTTGATTGTAGGAATGAGTAGTATATATGTGCTAATAAATTAGGACAAAACGTAGGAGATTTAGGAAAAAACTGAACATCTCAGCAGTAATAACATGCTGATTGTGATGTCATGAAGATGACTTGAATTTCCACCAATCAGAGATCAGCATGTTTCAGGTCACCCAGATAGAACAGTCCATGAAACATGAGTCACGGCCACTGTGAGGTCATAATGCTGATCAGAATTTCCACCAGTCAGAAAACAGAACCGCCCAGAAGAACCACCCAGGAGGTATGAGTCATCGCCACTGTGAGGTCATAATGCTGACCAATCACAGAGCAGCCACACCCAGATTTTCCACCAATCAGAGATCAGCAGTGGGTATAAATAGCCACTGCCGGCTGCCCGGCTTAGCCTTGCACTGGTTGTATCTCTCTTTTTTCTCTCTCTTGGTATCTCCCGGTATCTCTACCTCCCCTCTCTCTTCTCTCTTCTCTCTCTCTATCTCCTTGACCCAATAGCCCTCTTAAGGGCTACCCCCAAATGTGTAAAAGATAGAACTAATATTTGTGTTGTTTGTCCGTTTTATGAGCCTGTGATTAACCCCTTCCCACGCTTTGCCATATATATATATTATATACATAGTATGTGCAGGTGGTCCTTAAAGGGAATTTCCAGGGCAAACATATTGATGGCCTATCCCCTGGTTAGCTCATTAATATCTGATTTGTGGGGGTCCGGCACGGGGCACCTCCACTACTCAGTTGTTTGAAACTCTGGCAGAGGTCAGATGTAAACATTGTTGAGGAGCTGAACATCACAGCTCTGGTCACTGTGTAGTGGCTGCTACCTGGTGCTGCAGATCAGCTCCTATTACTTGAATATTAGCTGACTTGCAGGACCCACAGTACAGTGAATGGAGCAGTGATGTTCAGATCTTCAAACTATTTACATCTGAGCGTTGCAAACAACTGATGGGTAGAGCCAGTACCGCGTGTCGGGGCCCACCGATCTGATATTGATAACACATCCCCAGGATGGCAGCTCAGTAGATACCATACCAGGATGGGGGACATTATGCCAGAATGGGTACATTATACCAGAATGGGGACATTATATCAGAATTAGGTCATTATGCCAGAATGTGAGACACTGTAACAGAATGGAGTGCATTGTACCAGGATGGGGGACATTAAACCAGGGCGAGGGACATTAAACCAGTATGATGGTCATTAAACCAGGATGGGGGGCATTATACCAGGATGGGGACATTATACCAGAATGGGGACATTATACTAGTATGGGGACATTTTACCAAGATGAATACACTATATCAGAATGGGGACAATATATCAGAATGGGGACAATATACCAGGAAGGGGGACATTAAATCAGAATGGGGACATTATATCAGAATGGGGAAATTATACCAGAATTGGGGACATTATGCCAGAATAAGGCACACTATACCAGAATGGTGTACACCATACCCGGATGGGTGGCACTATATAAGAATGGAGACATCATATCACAATGATGATGTAATTAGACATGAGCGTTGTTCGACTCGAACTGTTCGCCAATTTCAAATTCGAGCTGTTTTGGGCGGTGTTCGAGCCGTTCGGCGAACACGAACGATTTGAAAAAAATTCGGCTGTTCGAGGTTATGTTCGATAACTGTTCGTGCACCAAAATCATAACTGGATTTTTTCTCAGTAATGATGAAAATTAATGTTAATACGCAGTTTGAGTGTACAGTGGGGCAGGGGGAGGGGCAGGGGATGGATCTCTGCAGGAACAATGAAGATTTCCATTTTTTTTTCTCTTTCCCGCATTTACAGTGGGGAGGTGCAATCTGTCAGTTTATTAGCAGCACACACACGGAGCTAAGTGCTTTTTTTCACACAAGGAAGGGCATGTGTCATTGGCTGTGTATGTCACATGTCCTTGCCCTATAAGACCCAGCCATTTTCCCCGTCGCCACCATTTTCTCACTGCTGCAGCTGCGTGTTAGACGGCACCGCTGTTGCTGTGTGCGCTATACCTTGTTAATTTCAAGCCAATTTTCGCACAAATCTCCAGATAGCTTGGGAGTAGGGAAGAGTTGTGATTGCAGTCCTTTTAAGGACTAGGTTACAGCATTTCCTACGACTTTTATCAGGCAGGTCTGTGCTCTTAAATAGATAGGTTGGGAGTAAAGACTAATTGTAATTCAGTCCTTTTCAGGACTAAGTTACATCAGTTTTTGCCAGGCAGGACTGTGCCAGTACTGTGCAAGTTTTTTTCACAGCATTTGGCTAAATCTAGCAAAGCAAATCCTTTTTGGCCTATTGCAGAGTGTGTTAGTCAGTGGAGTAGCCTATCTGTGTTGCAAGCTACACCACCTGTGTATAGAATACCAATTTTTTTACTGCACCTAGTGAAGTAAAACCTTTTGGGCATAGCATCATTCTATTAGTCCATCTATACTAACCTCCACCAGGTTGCAAATTAAAAATAATTTTTATCTGCATCTAGCTCTGAAAAAATATTTGGGCTTCTAGCAGTGTGTGGGACTTGTTCTATTAGTCCATCTATACTGACCTCCATCAGGTTGCAAATTGAATATAATTTTTTTCTGCATCTAACCCAGCCAATACTTTTGGCCTAATACCACAGTTTGGCCACTCAGCTCTGCTCGGTTCCCATCCATTGTTTTTTTGTGCAAACAACTCCAGAGTTGTGAATTAGTTAACCACCAAAATGAGTGGAAAAAGGCCTGCTGCTTGTGGAAAGGGGAATAGGCATGTTGGGAAGGGGAAAAAGGTTGTGTCCGTGGGGTAGGTAGGTGTTAAAGCAACAGTAACATCTGCAGAAGAAAGACCATCTTCCAGCCAAACTAAAATGTCTACTTCTTTTAGCGGACAATGTGATAAGATCCCTTTCTTACGGCCACGCCAATTGCTACAAATTCCAGATGAGGCACAAAAACAGCAGGTGCTTCAACGGATATCAAGTGCTCCTTTAAGTGGGCTCTCCTCCACCTCAACTTCAACATCACAAATACTCCAGTCCTCAGAGGTGTCACCCCAATCGCACTTGCTTCCTCACAGCTCCCAAATCTCCAGCTGCCCGTCTGAGTATGAGGTAGAACAGATGGTTGAGTCTGCAGAGCTGTTTACTCATACTATAGCCTGGGAATCAGAGGTCGACTCCAGTGCTTCTGTGAATCCAGACGAGGAAATGATCTGCACTGATGCCCAGAATCTTTATGAGTCGGATCCAGGACCAGACGCAGAAGGTTCTGACCATAATGTAGACCCTCATTCCCAAACTGTAACTCCTGTTGGTGGAGACAATGAGGAAGACGATGATGAGACTCAAATACCTGATTGGAGCGACAACTTTAGTTTTTTGTCAGGGCAGGAACAGGTTGTCTCTGAGGATGACGGGTGTGATAACACACAGGGTGATGATGATGAGGTTGGAAATCCCACTTACTGTCAACCCACAGTCAGCCAAGAGATGAGGTCAGCAGAGGAGGTGGAGGAGGATGCTAGTGACGACGAGGTCAGGTTGCGCCTTCCTGGACAGAGACGTAGTACTGGAAGCACGTCAACAACTGCATCCTCAAACACAACTCTGCCTCTCACCACAAGTCGTGGTGGCTCTTCAGGTCGCATGGGTGCTAAGCCTTGCATAGCCTGGGTATTTTTTCAGATCGATAAAGATGACCCAACTCGTGTTATCTGTAACGTTTGTCAGCAAAAGCTGAGTAGAGGCCAAAAAATACATAGTTTGAGTACTTCATGCATGAACCGGCACATGGACATGAAGCATAAGTTGCTGTGGGAAGCTCACTGTGCTACAATGCGGCCTAGCCGGCCGGGCCAACCACCGTCTACCACATCTTGTGCATCCGCGGCCTCTTCATCCTCTGTGACTGGGGGGACAGCAGTCACACCTGTTTTGGGACGCAGACCTGCCACCTCTTTACCCGCAACAGCCAGCGTGATTGACAGGTCATCATTTTCTTTGGAGGTGGTAACACCAGCTGGTGTTGAGCGCTGTCCGACATCGATAGCACCACCTTTGGATCAAGGCAACCTAACATGTCCGCCTGCATCTTCCTCACAGACCGGCAGTTTGCCGGGGACACCCTTATCAACCCCGTCTAAGCACAATAGCCAGCCCTCGGTCCCTCAGATGTGGACAAGTAAAAGACCATTTCATCCTAGCCATGAGAAAGCTAAGAGGTTGAATTTCAACATCTGCAAGCTCTTGGCTACAGAAATGCTGCCTTTCCGCCTGGTGGACACAGAGGATTTTCGAGACCTTATGTCCGTCGCAGTGCCCCAGTACCAGATGCCCAGTCGGCACTACTTCTCAAAGAAAGGTGTGCCTGCGCTCCACCAGCATGTCGCACACAACATCACCGCTTATTTGAGAAACTCTGTGTGTGACAGGGTGCATTTCACCACAGACACTTGGACGAGTAGGCATGGACAGGGGCGTTATATGTCGCTGACTGGGCACTGGGTAACTATGGTGACAGCAGGACAAGGGGCTGCTGTCCAAGTCTTGCCGTCCCCACGAGTTGTGCGTCAATCCTCTTTATCTCAAAGTTCCTCCACTGCTTCTGCCTCCTCAACCTCCTCTCGGTCCTCCACCTGCACCCAAAGCCTGTCTGGTCATGCCACAAGCTTTCTAACTGCGCAAAAGGGATCCTGCACACCTCCTTACTATGCTGGCAGTAGGGCTCAACGTCATCAGGTGGTTTTTACTTTGAAATGTCTGGGAAATGTGAGTCACACAGCTGAGGAGTTGTGGTCAGCTCTGGAGAACCAATTTCATGAATGGTTGTCTCCACTGAACCTGAAACCAGGGAAGGCCGTGTGCGACAATGCTGCAAACCTGGGTGCGGCCCTTCGCCGGGGCAATGTCACACACGTGCCTTATATGGCTCACGTGTTGAACCTGGGTGTCCAGCAATTTTTAGCCCACTATCCAGGACTAGATGGCCTTCTGCAGAGGGCACGGTTGCTGTGTGCGCACTTCCGCCGTTCGCATCCCGCAGCTCAGCGACTTACATCTCTACAGAAGTCGTTGGGCCTGCCACTTCAACGGCTAAAATGCGATGTGCCTACCTGGTGGAATTCAACTCTGCACATGTTGCAGCGACTGTGGCAGCACCGACAAGCCCTGGTGCAATACGTTCTGACCTATAGCCTGGGCCAACGAGATCCAGAGGTGGGGCAAATCACGCTGGAGGAGTGGTCTCAGATCTGGGACCTATGCACCCTTCTGCACAGTTTTGAAATGGCGACGAAGATGTTTAGTGCTGACGATGCCATTATCAGCATGACTATTCCGGTGATTTACATGCTGGAGCACATGTTAAACAGAATTCAGAGTCAGGTGGTGGCACAAGAGGAGGTGGAGGAAGTATAGGAGGAGGAGTTGTATGCGGAAGGGCTAACATCTGCAAGGTCCAGACGGTCGGCAGCACCAAGGCGGCAGGCATGTGAGGGTGGGGGAGATGGTTTTACCAGGGCGCATGGTAGCAGCCAAACTAGTGAGGAAGGTGCAGGAGCCCAGGAAGAAGTGGAGGACGAACTGATGGAAGACTCATCAGATGAGGGAGACCTTGATCACATTTCTGTTGTGCGAGGTTGGGGGGAGAGGACAGAGGAATGAAGCATGATTGTTACCTCGCCACCAACACAACAGGGACTTGGTGCTCCTGGATGCGCAACACACATGAGTGCCTTCTTGCTGCACTACCTGCAACATGACCCTCGAATTGTGAGAATTAGAAATAATCCTGACTACTGGGTTGCCACACTGTTAGATCCCCGGTACAAAAGTAAATTTGCAGAAATTATTCCTGCCATAGAAAGGGATGCACACATGCAGGAGTATCAGCAGAGACTGTTGCAGAATCTTACATGTGCTTTTCCACAAAACACCAGTGGTGCACGTAGTGAATCTCACAGTTCCAACTTGCCAACCGTGGGACCGTCGAGTGTTCAGCACTCAAACCGTAACAGAAACACAGTATCTGCTGGTAACATCAATTTTGCAGAATCATTTCACCACTTTTTTAGCCCATCCTTTGCAAGGCCACAGGAGACAAGAAGTCTGACACATAGTCAACGCCTAGAGACGATGGTACAGGAGTATCTCCAAGTAAACATTGAAGCCATGACTGTGTCACTGGACCCTTGCTCTTTTTGGGCTTCCAATCTGGATAAATGGCCGGAGCTCACCACTTACGCCTTGGAGATCTTGTCATGCCCCGCAGCCAGCGTTCTGTCTGAACGTGTGTTCAGCGCTGCTGGTGGTGTGCTGACAGATAAGCGCACGCGGCTCTCCACTGATAATGTAGACAGACTCATGTTCATAAAGATGAACAAATCATGGATCCGAAACGACTTTTCTACCCCTGTGTCATCCTGGGGAGAGTAAAAGCTTGATGATTGGTTAAAATCACCTCACCGACCGTTTTAAGCTTTCAAATTACTAATCATGTTTATCTGTATCTTGGCTGGAAAATAATTTGGGCTTTGTAGCAGTGTGCAGCACTGATTCTATTAGGCCATCTATACTAAGCTCCACCAGATTTAAAATTAATAATAATTTTTAGCTGCATCTAGCCCGGAAAATAATTTTGGGGCGCCTAGATGCGCAAGACACATGAGTGCCTTCTTGCTGCACTACCTGCAACATGACCCTCAGATTGTCAGAATTCGAAGTAATCATGACTACTGGGTTGCCACACTCTTAGATCCCCCACACTCTTCGATCAACCTTTTGATTTTAATAAAGAACAAAAAAATGGTCATTTTTGAAATTATAAGCATTAGCAGGTTATTAGAAACTGAAATCAAACAGTTTTCAACTCAAAACTTTATTCTAGGTGATGTTACATTTGCACATAGGACCCCTTGTTCGAAAGGAGCTTCTGAACTCTCTCGTCCATTGAATTTGTCAGGTTTTGGATGGTTTCTGCTTCAATTGTTTTGCATGAGGACAGAATACCCTCCCAGAGCTGTTGCTTAGATGTGAACTGCCTCCCGCCATCATAGACACTCCTTTTGATGATGCTCCAGAGGTTCTGAATGAGGTAGAGGTCAGGGGAGCATGGGGGTCACACCATAAGTTTGTCCTCTTTTATGCCCATATCAGCCAGAGATGCAGATGTGTTATGTGCAGCATGAGACGGTGCATTATCATGCATGAAAATGATCTTGCTGTGGAATACACGGTTCTTCTTCTTGAACCATGGCAGGAAGTGCTGTTTGAGAAACTCATTATGGAGTTCATCTTGACAATCTCTCTCACCATGATTCCAGCCCAAAACATTACTCCACCTCCACCTTGTTGGCGCTGTAGCCGTGTTTGCGTGGGGTGTCCATCAACCAGCCATCCTCCACTCCATCCATCTGGACCATCGAGCGTTGCACGGCACTCATCCGTGAACAAAACAGTTTTGAAGTCAGTCTTCATGTATTGTTTGGCCAACTGGAGCCGTTTCTGCTTGTGTGCAGTGGATAGAGGAGGTCGACAGGATGGCTTACGCACAGTTGCAAACCTCTGAAGGACCCTGCATCTTGTTGTTATGGGGACGTTGGAGGCACCACTAGCTTCAAAAACTTGTCTGCTGCTATGACAAGGCTTTTTTTGCCGCTGCTCTTTTAACCTGACTTAATTGCCTGTAGGAAAGAGTCCTCAATTTGCCCTTTTCAGCACGCACACGTGTGTACTGTGAATCAGCTACATACTTCCTGATTGCCAAGACACTTCATCCTGATCATCGCACAATGTTGATTGTAGTCATGCCTTGACCTAAACACTCCACAATTTGTTGCTTCTCAGCAGCCAACACATCCTTTTTCTTTCCCATTTTGGCAGAAAATGTAGGCTGCTTAATAATGTGGGACAGCCTTCTTAAATAGTCTTGCCTTTCATTGGACACAGCTGCCAAACTAATTAGCACAGGTGTCTGCAATTGCTTACAGTGATATAAAGAGCCCTGACACACATCACCATCAATGAGTTTAACTGACAAACAAACAAATTCTTCCCTTATCACTCCTAAACACTTTTTGCATAATAATTTGGAACACAGTGTACATGTGCTTTTCCAAAAAACACCAGTGGTTCACGTAGTGAATCTTACAGTTCTAACTTGCCAACCGTGGTCTGTATGGAGTTGTTCAATAAAGGGCCCAAAATTAAGATAACATAGACGGGAGAGGTTTCTATGAATAGGAATTCCTAAGTATTTGATACCCTGTGAGGGGCAGGCAAAGGGAAAGTTGGACTGGATGGAATCCTGTATGGATTTGGGGAGGCAGAGATCGAGGGCCTCAGACTTCGCTGCATTGATTTTAAAATTTGACCATGTAACAAAGGGATCTATTTCAGCCATAACAGCAGGGATGGATATATGTGATTGAGTGATATATACTAGGACATCATCAGCGAATAGAGAGCACTTGTACTCGGTGCCTCCCACCTCAATCCACCTAATATTGGGGTTATGGCGAATTGATGAGAGCAGGTGCTCCGTCACTAGGATGTATAAGAGAGGGGACAGAGGACATCCCTGCCTTGTCCCATTGGTGATTATGAAAGGTGATGAAAATGTTCTGACGTGCCCCCTGGGCCTTGGGACACCCGGAGCCGGACCCATTTTGGTGGATGCTGGTGGTTGTAGTCTCCGTGGCGGCGACCCGGTTCCGTGGCTCAGGGCGGTCAAACCAGTGGCGGAACTATTTATGTGGTTTTGATGTTTAAATGTCTGACTACGCCACCCGTGGATTGCGGTCAGAGTGAACCGCCGCTGCAGGGCAGACCGCTGAGGCTGGTGTTGTGGGTGCAGCAGAGCGTAGTATAACTCCCCACGGGAGGAGTATAGCCTCAGGGCAGTGTATGCGGAGGATGGGGGTGATGGTGCAGGGCAGCAGCAGTAACGACACGGAGTCAGTGATGCAGTCCAGGGCCTTTACTCACAGTTCTTATTATCCAGACCACTTCTGCAGGTAACGGCTGCCCACGTCGTACTGTGCTCACCAGGGGAGCGGCTCAGACAACTCCCAGATAACTTTGGAGCGCTTCACAGGACCCCCTTTGTATGTCCTTTGTCTGGCCTTCCTTACCAACGCTTCTGTCCGGCTGCCTCGGGCCTCCTCTTGGTAAACTTGGCGCCAGTTTCCCTGACCCTATGTGGTGCCTTCCTAGCGGGTGTAGCGAGGGGCTGCGCCACATAAAATGTCACAGCCTCCGGTTTCTAGCTGAGGGTCGTTTCCCACCTCCATTAGTTTCGGGGACCGGTCTCCCCCTTTGGCCTGACCCCTCCACGCAGGTGGATTCTGGCGTGCGGTGGCGACTCGCCCGTCCGCACCCCTGGGATCCCTTCATTCCTCGTTCCTGGAGCCTTCTCCGCTCCTCTTCCTTCTTTCTCCCTCTTCCAGGCCTTTGCCTCTGTTACTAGGCCCGCCTCCGGAGCAGAGCTCATGCAGAGCCCCTGCTCCCTGTCACTTATGCTCAGACTTCTCTGCACTGAACTAAGATGGTGCCCACCTTTTATACTCCCTTCTCAATGCACCCAGGAACTGCTTCCTCCCTGCTCCTGCACTACAGGGTTCCCCTTCCTCAGTGTTTCCTCCCCCCACTCCAGCCAGGGACAGGGACTGTCGTGCCCATCTCAGGGGCATATTGGTCGCCCTGCCCCACGGCAATGTGGTGTAATGCATGCAGGTGTCGGGGTCCTGATCCACACTCCATCCTTACCTGAGAGTGAGATATCACACCTCTGGGTGAGATGCAATACCTCTGTAGCAACCGAGCCCTCGGGGTTCTACAGTTCCATTAATCTTCAGCGTAGGTGACGTATTGCGATACAGGGCCGTGATTTTGGCTATAAAAGGGTCCCCTAGACCCCTACCTCAAGCTTTTTAAGAGAATAATATATGGCGTGCCAGGAGACTCTATGGAATGCTTTCTCAGCATCCAACGAGAGTATCTAATTACAAATTTTTAACTGCATCTAGCCCAGGAAATACTTTGTGCCTAGTAGCAGTGTCTGCTAGTCAGTGGATTATCCCAGCTGTTAAGCAAGCTACACCACCTGTAGTTTGGACACTTAATTTTTTCAAAGGAAATGCTTCGGGACCCCAGGATACTCAGTGAAGAGCATCAGGAGGCACCCCAAGGCATAGGGGCTGGGACTGGCTGTAGGACGCCTTGCGGTGGACCGCCGAGCTCGATCCTTATAAAAGCTTTTTAACTGCAGCAGCTTTAGTGGACGCTACTGGAGCTGGAATTACGCGGCTGCTGGCATGAGACTTGCCCTCCAATAGATCCTTGTAAAAGGATTTAAAGTGTATTCATTCAAATTAGAGAGACAATTTAAATTAAAAAGCTTAGACCTGCCTCCACCACAGGGGGGCTCGCTCGACCCACCAGCGGATAGGCACCAGTATTGGGAGAGGGGGGCTGGCCGTGAGGGTCCACTGCGTCTCTGGCACAAACCCGGCGACACGGAGGTGGCACGGGCAGGAATGGACTGGCCGTGTTGGCTTCTCACCTTTTGGATTTTAGAAGGGCATGACATGCCTATATCTGTGTCTCCCCCTCCTTTTACTCCTCCACCTCTTTTCTTTTCGCATGACTATATGTACTTGTCACTTTTCCATGTATTAATTGTGTCTTCTGAGCAGTTTGTCAGCTTTTGGACACCTTTGAAGGTGTTTTCTATGTGTTTCTATGTGTTTTTGTTTGCCTGCCATTGGTTTTAATGGTGTTCGAAGGTGTTCGACGAACAGTTCGACGAACACAAGGGTGTTCGACGAACCGAACCGAACTCGAACACTACGGGGGTGGCTCAACACTAGATGTTATACCAGGATGGAGGACATTATATCACAATGATGATATTATACCAGTATGGGGGATATTATAGCAGCATGGGGGACATTATGCCAGAACTGGAGATACTGTAACGACCGGAACGCCGGTCAAATGTGTATAAGGAACACGGCGCTGCTATGAATGACTCCGACCTTTGTACAGTGGCAAATAACTTTCTTTTTCCTGGTCGCAAAAATGACAGGGTTAAACAATTCTACAAAATATGGGCCACAGCAGCCACTAACACAAAATACAAGTTATGCAGCCCGAGAGAGCCACATGCCAATCTCGCGGGGATGAGCCAATCTACCCCTGGGCTATGCCGCTCCCACTCTTATTCAGTACAGGGCCTACCCAGGACGTTACCGCGGACGTGGCACGTGGTCCTCCCAGGAATATAACCTTACACCCCCCTCCCACACTAATACAATGAGATCTGGGTACCCTTGTCTTCCCCTTAGAGAACACTCATATATATTTTACCAATGCGTTACCTATACAGTGTACAGTTTCTCTTCTTACAAGAGCAAAGAGAAATCTCTCAGACTTAATGCATATGCAAACAGTTAACAAACTAAACCTTTAACTAGACTCTGATCTCCGGGCACAGGGTTTGATCAGCTTCTCCTTCTCATCAAGCTCTCCAGCACATCCAGGTGTCAGCAGGAATTAGAATCAATGTCAGTCTCAAAGTGTAGTTCACAACAGGGCTCCTTTGTAGTATCCATGTGCACAGTCTTAGTATACCAGATCCTTCACAATCTCTGGATCAAGCCTGCTCAGTCCATCAGCAGTGATATACACCAGGCAGTTCTCAGCACTACTGGAATCACTAACTAGCTTTCCCTAACTGACTACACAGTTGGTGACCGGTCACATATCTCAGTTACTCACAGGGCACAGCTTCTCCTTGGACACACAGTATGGCCCCAGTCTGTATAAGCTCTCCAACAACAAAACAGCATTCAGACGCCTGTCGCCTTCTTTCTGGACTTCCTGGATCAGTGTTTTCCCGGGCTTTTTCTTTACATGTTTCTTGCTGACCCCTAATGGCCGGACTAAGTCATTGCAGGAGAAATTTACACTGTCATAAAAAATGAGCTCATTACTAGAAAGACATGTCAACATGTTACACTACTATACCAAGATGTGGGGCATTATTCCAGCTTTTGGGACATTATAGCAGAATTGGGAGCATTACACCAGCATGGGGGATATTATACCAGGTTAGAGACATTATACCAAAATGGGGACATTATATCAGAATGGGAACACTATACCAGGATGGGGACATTAAACTAGAATGAAGGAAATTATGCCAGAATGGGGACATTACCAGACAGGGGCACAGGTGGGGGAAAATGTTATAGCATAAGGTCCAGCATGTGGGAGATTATTACAAAAAGGAGCCAGGATGGGAAACATTACTACATAGGGAGAGAGCACATATATCTTTATAGGATCCAGAATGCTACAAGGGCCCATACATCTGACCAACATGCAGGTGGGGGCCTATTAGACTCTAGTTACTCCACTGGGTGGGACCAGATCATTTCCAGGACTCCATGTTCTTTACATTGAAGATAATTCTTAATGACATTGGCTGTACGTTTGGGGTTGTTGTTCTGCTGAAGAAAACATTTGGATCCAATCAGACACCTCCCTGATGATATTGCATGATGGATAAGTATCTGCCTCTATATCTCAGCATTGAGGGAACCAATAATTCTGACCCAATTTCCACCTCCATTTGCTGAAATGCAGCCCCAAACTTACAGGACCCTCCACTGTGCTTATGCATCACTATTGCCCACAGACACTCATTATTGTACTGCTCTCCAGCCCTTCAGTGAACAAAATCTCTTCTGTAATAACAACATTTTTCATATTTTGACTCAACCGTCCAGAGCAAATCCTGCCAATTTTCTACAACCTGGTTCCTCTGTTTTAATGCATAGTTGAGTCACTTGGCCTTGTTTTTATGTGGAAGATATGGCTTTTGCGCCACAATACTGCTATGAAGACCACTTCTGGCCAGTCTTCTCTGAACAGTAGATGAGTGAAGCTGAGTCCCACTGGTTGCTGCCTGTTCTGAGCTGATGGCACTGCTGGACATCTTCCGCTTTTGAAGGAAAGTAACCATAATGTGTCATACATCTGCTGCACTAAGTTTCCTTGGCCGACCACTGAATCTACTGACCTCAACGTTGCACATTTTCTTGTGCTTCTTCATAAGTGCTTGAATGACACATCTTGAACCCTCAATCTGCTTTGAAATTTGTGCCTTAGAGACCTTGCTGATGTAGTATAACTTCCTTGTGTATTCTTGCTCAGTCTTGCCATGGTGTATGACCAGACACCTGACTGTATTATTACAAAATCCCTGACTTTGCGCAGGTGTACCTAGAAGAATTGATGCTGCTTTAAAGTGAAAAGTTCGTCACACCAAATATTGATTGGATCTAGATTTTTCGTTTGTTCATTCACTTGTATTTTGTTAATTGATTAAATAAATCATTAACATTTCTATTTTTGAAGCGTTCTTACTTTACAGCATTTTTTCTACACCTTTCTAAAAATTATTTTTACGTGATTGTGTCTTTTATTTGCTCATTAATAATCTGATATATCTTTTGGTATTTTGTGTATAGTTGTTTTTTTGCTGTTGGGGTAAATTGTAGGATATTGATTTCAGAGTGGTTTCCTGATCCTTTGATTGTAGGAATGAGTGGTATATATGTGCTAATAAATTAGGTCAAAATGTAGGAAATTTAGGAAAAAACTGAACATCTCAGCAGTAATAACATGCTGATTGTGATGTCATGAAGATGACTTGAATTTCCACCAATCAGAGATCAGCATGTTTCAGGTCACCCAGATAGAACAGTCCATGAAACATGAGTCACGGCCACTGTGAGGTCATAATGCTGATTAGAATTTCCACCAGTCAGAAAACAGAACCGCCCAGAAGAACCACCCAGGAGGTATGAGTCATCGCCACTGTGAGGTCATAATGCTGAACAATCACAGAGCAGCCACACCCAGATTTTCCACCAATCAGAGAGCAGCCACACCCAGATTTTCCACCAATCAGAGATCAGCAGTGGGTATAAATAGCCGCTGCCGCCTGCCCGGCTTAGCCTTGCACTGGTTGGGTCTCTCTTTTTTTCTCTCTCTTGCTATCTCCCAGTATCTCTCCCTCCCCTCTCTCTTCTCTCTCTCTCTCTCTCTCTTTGACCCAACGGCCCTCTTAAGGGCTACCCCAAATGTGTAAAAGATAGAACCAATATTTGTTTTGTTTGTTTGTTTTATGAGCCTGTGATTAACCCCTTCCCACTCTTTGCCATATATATATATATATATATATATATATATACAGTACAGACCAAAAGTTTGGACACACCTTCTCATTTAAAGATTTTTCTGTATTTTCTTGACTATGAAAATTGTACATTCACACTGAAGGCATCAAAACTATGAATTAACACATGTGGAATTATATACTTAACCAAAAAGTGTGAAACAACTGAAAATATGTCTTATATTCTAGGTTCTTCAAAGTAGCCACCTTTTGCTTTGATGACTGCTTTGCACGCTCTCGGCATTCTCTTGATGGAAACTCCATTAATGGATTGTCTGGGATTAATAACACGAGCCCCTTCTTTAAGAAATAAAAGTCCCTAACCGGTCACAGGATAAATGTGGGATTTCAGGTCACCCATTTACTGCAATGTAGCTGGCAATGCCACCCAGCGGATCTAAGCAAGTCCCGGGGCCACAACAATATACAGCCAGTGCCCGAGTATAGGATGGAAGATTAAAAAAAAATCTTCAAAAATGTATTTAGTATGAGGCATACATCAAAAATACATGCAATGCTTTTCCTGACAACACTGAGTTTTATAATGTGGAAAAAAATGTTTAAAAAAACACCATGTGAACACACCCCTAGCTGCATTGTGACTGTATATATACATATATAAGCTGCACCTCCCCCACCATGTAAGCATTCTCAGTGTGTACTGACCAAAGCTGTCCACCAGGTGGCATCAGCAGGAAATTACAGCGATGAGACAAGCACTGCATGACAGCCCCGCCCCAATCTGCCCTATACCAGACATGCCCCCTACCAACGCCCCGCCTCCGCTGCCATGACAACCGAATTATTTAATGTCAGGAAGAGAGACCTTATATGAGCAGAGAAGAAGTGGCCGGAGCGCGGGGTCCGCACAGGTGACCGCCCCCTATAACACAGTGTATGTACTGCACGTCAGCTCTATGGCAGACTGTCACCTGTGCTGAATCCAGTACGTGTTACACTTATATCTGTACAGAGACAGAGAGGACGCAGCGCGGCCCTGTAGCCAGATATATATATATATATGTGCGTGTGTATATATACATTATATATATGTGTGTGTGTGTATATACAGTATATATATGTGTGTGTGTGTATATATATACAGTATATATATATATGTGTGTGTATATATACAGTATATATATATATATGTGTGTGTGTATGTATACAGTATATATATATGTGTGTGTGTGTGTATATTCAGTATATATATGTGTGTGTATATATACAGTATATATATATGTGTGTGTATGTATACAGTATATATATGTGTGTGTGTGTATATATACAGTATATATATATGTGTGTGTATATATACAGTATATATATATGTGTGTGTGTATATATACAGTATATATATATGTGTGTGTGTGTATATACAGTATATATATGTGTGTGTATATATACAGTATATATATATGTGTGTGTGTATGTATACAGTATATATATGTGTGTGTGTATATATACAGTATATATATGTGTGTGTGTATATATATGTGTGTGTATATGCTGTATTACTGTATATATGTGTGTGTGTATATATACAGTATATATATGTGTGTGTGTGTGTATATATATGTGTGTGTATATGCTGTATTACTGTATATATGTGTGTGTGTGTATATATACAATATATATATGTGTGTGTATATGCTGTATTACTGTATATATGTGTGTATATATACAGTATATATATGTGTGTGTGTGTATATATACAGTATATATATGTGTGTGTATATATACAGTATATATGTGTGTGTGTACAGTACAGACCAAAAGTTTGGACACACCTTCTCATTTAAAGATTTTTCTGTATTTTCATGACTATGAAAATTGTACATTCACACTGAAGGCATCAAAACTATGAATTAACATATGTGGAATTATATACTTAACAAAAAAGTGTGAAACAACTGAAAATATGTCTTATATTCTAGGTTCTTCAAAGTAGCCACCTTTTGCTTTGATGACTGCTTTGCACACTCTTGGCATTCTCTTGATGAGCTTCAAGAGGTAGTCACCGGAAATGGTTTTCACTTCACAGGTGTGCCCTGTCAGGTTTAATAAGTGGGATTTCTTGCCTTATAAATGGGGTTGGGACCATCAGTTGTGTTATGCAGAAGTCTGGTGGATACACAGCTGATAGTCCTACTGAATAGACTGTTAGAATTTGTATTATGGCAAGAAAAATGCAGCTAAGTAAAGAAAAACGAGTGGCCATCATTACTTTAAGAAATGAAGGTCAGTCAGTCCGAAAAATTGGGAAAACTTTGAAAGTGTCCCCAAGTGCAGTTGCAAAAACCATCAAGTGCTACAAAGAAACTGGCTCTCATGAGGACCGCCCCAGGAAAGGAAGACCAAGAGTCACCTCAGCTTCTGAGGATAAGTTTATCCGAGTTACCAGGCTCAGAAATCGCAGGTTAACAGCAGCTCAGATTAGAGACCCGGTCAATGCCACACAGAGTTCTAGCAGCAGACATATCTCTACAACAACTGTTAAGAGGAGACTTTGTGCAGCAGGCCTTCATGGTAAAAATAGCTGCTAGGAAACCACTGCTAAGGACAGGCAACAAGCAGAAGAGACTTGTTTGGGAACACAAGGAATGGACATTAGACCAGTGGAAATCTGTGCTTTGGTCTGATGAGTCCAAATTTGAGATCTTTGGTTCCAACCACCGTGTCTTTGTGCGGCGCAGAAAAGGTGAACGGATGGACTCTACATATCTGGTTCCCACCGTGAAGCATGGAGGAGGAAGTGTGATGGTGTGGGGGTGCTTTGCTGGTGACACTGTTGGGGATTTATTCAAAATTGAAGGCATACTGAACCAGCATGGCTACCACAGCATCTTGCAGCGGCATGCTATTCCATCCGGTTTGCGTTTAGTTGGACCATCATTTATTTTTCAACAGGACAATGACCCCAAACACACCTCCAGGCTGTGTAAGGGCTATTTGACCAAGAAGGAGAGTGATGGGGTGCTACGCCAGATGACCTGGCCTCCACAGTCACCAGACCTGAACCCAATCGAGATGGTTTGGGGTGAGCTGGACCGCAGAGTGAAGGCAAAAGGGCTAACAAGTGCTAAGCATCTCTGGGAACTCCTTCAAGATTGTTGGAAGACCATTTCTGGTGACTACCTATTGAAGCTCATCAAGAGAATGCCAAGAGTGTGCAAAGCAGTCATCAAAGCAAAAGGTGGCTACTTTGAAGAACCTAGAATATAAGACATATTTTCAGTTGTTTCACACTTTTTTGTTAAGTATATAATTCCACATGTGTTAATTCATAGTTTTGATGCCTTCAGTGTGAATGTACAATTTTCAAAGTCATGAGAATACAGAAAAATCTTTAAATGAGAAGGTGTGTCCAAACTTTTGGTCTGTACTGTATATATACAGTATATATATGTGTGTGTGTATACAGTATATATGTGTGTGTGTATATATACAGTATATATATGTGTGTTTGTGTATATATACAGGATATATATGTGTGTGTATATACAGTATATATATGTGTATGTATATGCTGTATTACTGTATGTGTGTGTGTGTGTATATATACAGTATATATGTGTGTGTATATACAGTATATATATATGTGTATGTATATGCTGTATTACTGTATATATGTGTGTATGTGTATATATACAGTATATATATGTGTGTGTATATGCTGTATTACTATATATATGTACTAGCTATTGAACCCATTCTGCGCTCGGGTGGCGAGCATTTTTATTGGTATATGGTTTCCCATCCTGGTATTTGTGCTGCCCCCATCCTATTGTGGCATGCATGGCACCCCTCGCCCCATAATCCTGGTATGCATGGTCCCTTCACCCCCCCCAATCCTGGTATGCATGGCACCCCTCATTCCCCAATCCTGGTATACATGGCACCCCTCATTCCCCAATCCTGGTATGCATGGTCCCCTCACCCCCAATCCTGGTATGCATGGCACCCCTCATTCCCCAATCCTGGTATACATGGCACCCCTCATTCCCCAATCCTGGTATGCATGGTCCCCTCACCTCCAATCCTGGTATGCATGGCACCCCTCATTCCCCAATCCTGGTATGCATGGCACCCCTCACCCCCAATCCTGGTATGCATGGTCCTCTTACCCCCCAATTCTGGTATACATGGCACCCCTCACCCCCAGTCCTGGTATGCATGGTCCCCAAACCCCACAATTCTGGTATACATGGTACCCCTCACCCCCAATACTGGTATGCATGGCACCTCTCACCCCCAATCCTAGTATGCATGGCACCCCTCATCCCCAATCCTGTTATGCATGGTCCCCTCACCCCCAATCCTGTAATGCATGGTCCCCTTAACCCCCAATCCTGGTATGCGTGATACCCCTCACCCCCCAATCCTGGTATGTGTGGCACCCCTCACCCCCCAATCCTGGTATGTGTGGCACCCCTCACTGCCCAATCCTGGCATGCGTGATACCCCTCACCCCCCAATTCTGGTATGCGTGGTACCCCTCACTCCCCAATCCTGGTATGCGTGGTACCCCTCACCCCCAATCCTGGTATGTGTGGTACCCCTCACCCCCAATCCTGGTATGTGTGGTACCCCTCACCCCCAATCCTGGTATGTGTGGTACCCCTCACCCCCAATCCTTGTATGTGTGGTACCCCTCACCCCCCAGTCCTGGTATGTGTGGTACCCCTCACCCCCAATCCTGGTATGTGTGGTACCCCTCACCCCCCCAATCCTAATATATGCATGGTCCCCTCACCCCACAATCCTGTTATGTGCGGCCCCCTCATCCCTTACACACTACACACATACAAAAAAAATAAACAGTTATACTCACCTTTCTTCTCTGTACTCCAGCGTTGCTGCGTCCTGTTCTGCCGGAGGCCGGGGGAGGAGTGCGGCGCCGGAGCACCGCGCTGTCCGGCGCCATTTTGCTGAAGACACACTGCAAATGTGTCTTCAGTAAAATGGCGCCGGATAGCGCAATGAGCACGCGCTGGTCCGACGCCTTCATTCCGCCCCCGGTCTCCAGCGAAGAGAGGCGCCGAGGCAACGCTCCTCCCGGTCAGGTAAGTATGTAAGTATGGCGCCGGAAATCGCAGTATGCGTTCAGTGTCTACGCATCCCGCGATCTACGGCGCCATACACCTCCTCTTACCTGTAACGGCTGGATGCCTGCTTCTCTCTGGAGCCAGACTGCGCGTCACGCATGCGCAGTCTATCGAGGCTTCAGACAGAGACACGCGTCCCCGGTTATATTATAGATATGTGTGTGTATCTATGTATACTGTATATATGTGTATATATATGTATACTGTATGTGTGTATATATATGTATACTGTTTGTGGGTGTGTATATATTTATACTGTATGTGTGTGTATATATGTATACTGTATATGTGTATATATGTATACTGTATATGTGTGTGTATATATGTATACTGTATATGTGTGTATATATGTATACTGTATATGTGTGTATATATATGTATACTGTATATGTGTGTATATATGTATACTGTATATGTGTGTATATATATGTATACTGTATATGTGTGTATATATATGTATACTGTATATGTGTATATATATGTGACTCGCCCCCTGGGCCATGTTGTGTAGCGTTGCGCACGCGGGGAATACCCGGAGCCGGATCCGATAGGGGTAGTAGTCCTCGTGGCGGTGACCCGGTCCGTGCCCAGGGTGTCAAACTAAGTGGCAGTTATTGGTATGATGGTATTAGTGTCCGACTACGCCACCCGTTGAATGCGGCTATGAAGCCGCCGCTGCAGGGCAGTCCGCTGAGGCCGGTGGTACGGATGTGCAGCGTGGATGGTATAACCCCCAACGGGAGGGGTATGGCCTCAGGGCAGAGGATGAGAATGATGTTGGGAGAGATGGTGTGTATGTCCCAGCACTGATGGTACCGGTGCGACAAGGAATCACTGAGACTTGCAATTGCAGTTTTCACAGCTTTACTCACAGTTCTTTATCAGGTCCCTTGTGCACAGTTAGGACCACCCGAGCCGTGCTGCGTCCACCAGGTGCGGGACTCGGCCAACTCCCAGGCAGTTCCAGAGCGTGGTCCTGAGCTCCCCTCTCTTCCTTCCTACTGGCCGTCCCCACCAGGGATCCACCTTTGTCCAGCTCCCTCGGGCCTTCTAGTGGTGAAACCTTTCCCGGTTTCCCTGACCCTATATGGTATGCCTTCCTGGTAGATATGGCGAGGGGTCGCGCCAAAACTTGTCCACGACCTCCGGTTCCTGGCTAAGGATAATTGGCCTCCACCAGTTTGGGATCCGGCACCCTGTTCTGCCAACCCTTCACCCGTTATTCCGTGGGATCTTAGGGTTCCCTCTTTTCCTGCGTCTCTGGGCCTTTCCTGGTGTTTCTGTTCCTTCTTCCTCTTACTTCTCTCTCTCTCTCTCTACCTTAGGTCTCCACTCTAGGCCTGGCTCTGGAGCTGGGCCCAGACTGAGCCACAGCTCCCTGTCAGCCCTCTCTGGCTGAGCTCCTCTCTGAACAGACAGACCCTGATCTAAGATGGTGCCCACCTTATATACTCCCTCTGACACCCGAGCCCAGGTGACCAGCACCCAATGGGCTCCTACCTATGCCCAGAGTCCCTCCCCTGTCTGCTCCTACACCACTGGGATGTTCCCCCCCCCCCCCCACTCCAGCCAGGGACAAAAGCTGTCGTACCTGCACATCTATCTGGTGGGAGTACCGTTGATCTGTCCCCCGGAAATGGGGTGAGTGTAGTGCATGCAGCTAACTGAGCCCAGTTCCACACTCCATCCTTACCCGGGAGTGGAATACCACACCTCTGGTCTGAGGTGCAATACCCCTGTAGCAGCCGAGTCCTCGGGGTGCTACATATGTATACTGTATATATGTGTATATATATGTGTATGGGTGTGTATATATTTATACTGTATATGTGTATATATATGTATACTGTATATGTGTGTGTATATATGTATACTGTATATGTATGTGTATATATATGTATACTGTATGTGGGTGTGTATATATATATGTATACTGTATATGTGTGTGTATATATATATGTATACTGTATATGTGTGTGTATATATATGTATACTGTATATATGGGTGTGTATATATGTATACTGTATATGGGTGTGTATATATGTATACTGTATGTGTGTGTATATATATGTATACTGTGTATATATATATATATATATATATGTATACTGTATATGTGTGTATATATATATGTATACTGTATATATATATATATATATGTATACTGTATATGTGTGTATATATGTATACTGTATATGTGTGTGTGTATATATATATATGTATACTGTATATATGTGTATATATATATGTATACTGTATATGGGTGTGTATATATATGTATACTGTATATGTGTGTATATGTATGTATACTGTATGTGTGTATATATATGTATACTGTATATGTGTGTATATATATGTATACTGTATATATGTATATATATATGTATACTGTATATGGGTGTGTATATATATATGTATACTGTATATGTGTGTATATGTATGTATACTGTATGTGTGTATATATATGTATACTGTATATGTGTATATATGTATACTGTATATATGTGTATATATATGTATACTGTATGTGTGTGTGTATATATATATATGTATACTGTATATGTGTATATATGTATACTGTATATATGTGTATATATATGTATACTGTATGTGTGTGTATATATATGTATACTGTATAAGTGTGTATATATGTATACTGTATATATGTGTGTATATATATGTATACTGTATATGTGTGTATATATATGTATATTGTATATGTGTGTGTATATATATGTATACTGTATATGTGTGTGTATATATATGTATACTGTATATGGGTGTATATTTGTATACTGTATATATGTGTATATATGTATACTGTATATATGTGTATATATATGTATACTGTATATGTGTGTATATATGTATACTGTATATGTGTGTGTATATATATGTATACTGTATATGTGTGTGTATATATATGTATACTGTATAAGTGTGTATATATGTATACTGTATATATGTGTGTATATATGTATACTGTATATGTGTGTATATATATGTATACTGTATATGTGTGTATATATGTATACTGAATGTGTGTATATATATGTATACTGTATGTGTGTGTATATATATGTATACTGTATGTGTGTATATATATTTATACTGTATATGTGTGTGTATATATTTATACTGTATATGTGTGTGTATATATTTATACTGTATATGTGTGTGTATATATATGTATACTGTATAAGTGTATATATGTATACTGTATATATGTGTATATATATATGTATACTGTATATGTGTGTGTATATATATGTATACTGTATAAGTGTGTATATATGTATACTGTATATATGTGTGTATATATGTATACTGTATATGTGTGTATATATATGTATACTGTATATGTGTGTATATATGTATACTGTATATGGGTGTGTATATATGTATACTGTATATGGGTGTGTATATATATGTATACTGTATATGTGTGTATATATACAGTACAGACCAAAAGTTTGGACACACCTTCTCATTTAAAGATTTTTCTGTATTTTCTTGACTATGAAAATTGTACATTCACACTGAAGGCATCAAAACTATGAATTAACACATGTGGAATTATATACTTAACAAAAAAGTGTGAAACAACTGAAAATATGTCTTATATTTTAGGTTCTTCAAAGTAGCCACCTTTTTCTTTGATGACTGCTTTGCACACTCTTGGCATTCTCTTGATGAGCTTCAAGAGGTAGTCAACAGAAATGGCCTTCCAACAATCTTGAAGGAGTTCCCAGAGATGCTTAGCACTTGTTGGTCCTTTTGCCTTCACTCTGTGGTCCAGCTCACCACAAACCATCTCGATTGGGTTCAGGTCTGGTGACTGTGGAGGCCAGGTCATCTGGCGTAGCACCCCATCACTCTCCTTCTTGGTCAAATAGCCCTTACACAGACTGGAGGTGTGTTTGGGGTCATTGTCCTGTTGAAAAATAAATGATGGTCCAACTAAACGCAAACCGGTTGGAATAGCATGCAGCTGCAAGATGCTGTGGTAGCGATGCTGGTTCAGTATGCTTTCAGTTTTGAATAAATCCCCAACAGTGTCACCAGCAAAGCACCCCCACACCATTACACCTCCTCCTCCATGCTTTACGGTGGGAACCAGGCATGTAGAGTCCATCCGTTCACCTTTTCTGCGTCGCACAAAGACACAGTGGTTGGAACCAAAGATCTCAAATTTGGACTCATCAGACCAAAGCACAGATTTCCACTGGTCTAATGTCCATTCCTTGCGTTCTTTAGCCCAAACAAGTCTCTTCTGCTTGTTGCCTGTCCTTAGCAGTGGTTTCCAAGCAGCTATTTTACCATGAAGGCCTGCTGCACAAAGTCTCCTCTTAACAGTTGTTGTAGAGATGTGTCTGCTGCTAGAACTCTGTGTAGCATTGACCTGGTCTCTAATCTGAGCTGCTGTTAACCTGCGATTTCTGAGGCTGGTGACTCTGATAAACTTATCCTCAGAAGCAGAGGTGACTCTTTGTCTTCCTTTCCTGGGGCGGTCCTCATGTGAGCCAGTTTCCTTGTAGCGCTTGATGGTTTTTGCAACTGCACTTGGGGACACTTTCAAAGTTTGCCCAATTTTTTGGACTGACTGACCTTCATTTCTTAATGTAATGATGGCCACTCGTTTTTCTTTACTTAGCTGCTTTTTTCTTGCCATAATACAAATTCTAACAGTCTATTCAGTAGGACTATCAGCTGTGTGTCCACCAGACTTCTGCACAACACAACTGATGGTCCCAACCCCATTTATAAGGCAAGAAATCCCACTTATTAAACCTGACAGGGCACACCTGTGAAGTGAAAACCATTTCCGATGACTACCTCTTGAAGCTCATCAAGAGAATGCCAAGAGTGTGCAAAGCAGTCATCAAAGCAAAAGGTGGCTACTTTGAAGAACCTAGAATATAAGACATATTTTCAGTTGTTTCACACTTTTTTGTTAAGTATATAATTCCACATGTGTTAAATCATAGTTTTGATGCCTTCAGTGTGAATGTACAATTTTCAAAGTCATGAAAGTACAGAAAAATCTTTAAATGAGAAGGTGTGTCCAAACTTTTGGTCTGTACTGTATGTATACTGTATATATGTGTATATATATGAATACTGTATATGGGTGTGTATATATTTATGCTATATGTGTGTATATATATGTATACTGTATATATGTGTATATATATGAATACTGTATATGGGTGTGTATATATATATGTATACTGTATGTGTGTGTATATATGTATACTGTATATGTGTGTGTATATATATGTATACTGTATATGTGTGTATATATGTATACTGTATATGTGTGTATATATATGTATACTGTATATGTGTGTATATATGTATACTGTATATGTGTGTATATATATGTATACTGTATGTGTGTGTATATATGTATACTGTATATGTGTGTATATATATGTATATTGTATATGTGTGTGTGTATATATATCTATACTGTATATGTGTGTATATATGTATACTGTATATGTGTGTATATATATGTATACTGTATGTGTGTGTATATATGTATACTGTATATGTGTGTATATATATGTATACTGTATAAATGTGTATATATATGTATACTGTATATGGGTGTGTATATATATGTATACTGTATATGTGTGTGTATATATGTATACTGTATATGTGTGTATATATATGTACACTGTATATATATATATGTATACTGTATATGTGTGTGTATATATTTGTATACTGTATATGGGTGTGTGTATATATATACTGTATAAGTGTGTATATATATATATGTATACTGTATATGTGTGTATATATGTATACTGTATATGTGTGTGTATATATATGTATACTGTATATGGGTGTGTATATATATATATACTGTATAAGTGTGTATATATATATATGTATACTGTATATGTGTGTATATATGTATACTGTATATGGGTGTGTATATATATGTATACTGTATATGGGTGTGTATATATATGTATACTGTATATGTGTGTATATATATGTATACTGTATATATGTGTATATATATGAATACTGTATATGGGTGTGTATATATATGTATACTGTATATGTGTGTGTATATATATGTATACTGTATGTGTGTATATATATGTATACTGTATATGGGTGTGTATATATGTATACTGTATATATGTGTATATATATGAATACTGTATATGGGTGTGTATATATTTATGCTGTATGTGTGTATATATTTATGCTATATGTGTGTATATATATGTATACTGTATATATGTGTATATATATGTATACTGTATATGGGTGTGTATATATATGTATACTGTATATGTGTGTGTATATATATGTATACTGTATATGGGTGTGTATATATATGTATACTGTATATGTGTGTGTATATATATGTATGCTGTATATGTGTGTATATATTTATGCTATATGTGTGTATATATATGTATACTGTATATATGTGTATATATATGTATACTGTATATGGGTGTGTATATATATGTATACTGTATATGTGTGTGTATATATATGTATACTGTATATGGGTGTGTATATATATGTATACTGTATATGTGTGTGTATATATATGTATGCTGTATATGTGTGTATATATATGTATACTGTATATGTGTGTATATATATGTGTATACTGTATGTGTGTGTATATATATGTATACTGTATATGTGTGTGTATATATATGTATACTGTATGTGTGTATATATATGTATACTGTATATGGGTGTGTATATATGTATACTGTATATATGTGTATATATATGAATACTGTATATGGGTGTGTATATATTTATGCTGTATGTGTGTATATATATGTATACTGTATATATGTGTGTATATATATGTATACTGTATATGTGTGTGTATATAGATATGTATACTGTATATGTATGTATATATATGTATACTGTATATGTGTGTGTATATATATGTATACTGTATATAAGTGTATATATATATGTATACTGTATATGCGTGTGTATATATATGTATACTGTATATAAGTGTATATATATGTATACGGTATATGTGTGTGTGTATATATATGTATACTGTATATGTGTGTGTGTATATACAGTGCAGACCAAAAGTTTGGACACACCTTCTCATTTAAAGATTTTTCTGTATTTTATTGACTATGAATATTGTACATTCACACTGAAGCCATCAAAACTATGAATTAACACATGTGGAATTATACACTTAACAAAAAAGTGTGAAACAACAGAAAATATGTCTTATATTCTAGGTTCTTCAAAGTAGCCACCTTTTGCTTTGATGTCTGCTTTGCACACTCTTGGCATTCTCTTGATGAGCTTCAAGAGGTAGTCACCAGAAATGGTCTTCCAACAATCTTGAAGGAGTTCCCAGAGATGCTTAGCTCTTGTTGGCCCTTTTGCCTTCACTCTGCGGTTCAGCTCACCCCAAACCATCTTGATTGGGTTCAGGTCTGGTGACTGTGGAGGCCAGGTCATCTGGCGTAGCACCCCATCACTCTTCTCCTTGGTCAAATAGCCCTTACACAGCCTGGAGGTGTGTTTGGGGTCATTGTCCTTTTGAAAAATAAATGATGGTCCAACTAAACGCAAACCGGATGGAATAGCATGCCGCTGCAAGATGCTGTGGTAGCCATGCTGGTTCAGTATGCCTTCAATTTTGAATAAATCCCCAACAGTGTCACCAGCAAAGCACCCCCACACCATCACACTTCCTCCTCCATGCTTCACGGTGGGAACCAGGCATGTGGAGTCCATCCGTTCACCTTTTCTGCGTTGCACAAAGACACGGTGGTTGGAACCAAAGATCTCAAATTTGGACTCATCAGACCAAAGCACAGATTTCCACTGGTCTAATGTCCATTCCTTGTGTTCTTTAGCCCAAACAAGTCTCTTCTGCTTGTTGTCTGTCCTCAACAGTGGTTTCCTAGCAGCTATTTTACTATGAAGGCCTGCTGCACAAAGTCTCCTCTTAACAGTTGTTGTAGAGATGTGTCTGCTGCTAGAACTCTGTGTGGCATTGACCTGGTCTCTAATCTGAGCTGCTGTTAACCTGCGATTTCTGAGGCTGGTGACTCGGATAAACTTATCCTCAGAAGCAGAGGAGACTCTTGGTCTTCCTTTCCTGGGGCGGTTCTCATGTGAGCCAGTTTCTTTATAGCGCTTGATGGTTTTTGCAACTGCACTTGGGGACACTTTCAAAGTTTTCCCAATTTTTCAGACTGACTGACCTTCATTTCTTAAAGTAATGATGGCCACTCGTTTTTCTTTACTTAGCTGCTTTTTTCTTGCCATAATACTAATTCTAACAGTCTATTCAGTAGGACTATCAGCTGTGTATCCACCAGACTTCTACACAACACAACTGATGGTCCCTACCCCATTTATAAGGCAAGAAATCCCACTTATTAAACCTGACAGGGCACACCTGTGAAGTGAAAACCATTTCCGGTGACTACCTCTTGAAGCTCATCAAGAGAATGCCAAGAGTGTGCAAAGCAGTCATCAAAGCAAAAGGTGGCTACTTTGAAGAACCTGGAATATAAGACATATTTTCAGTTGTTTCACACTTTTCGGTTAAGTATATAATTCCACATGTGTTTAATTAATAGTTTTGATGCCTTCAGTGTGAATGTACAATTTTCATAGTCATGAAAATACAGAAAAATCTTTAAATGAGAAGGTGTGTCCAAACTTTTGGTCTGTACTGTATATGTATACTGTATATGTGTGTGTATATATATGTATACTGTGTATGTGTGTGTATATATATGTATACTGTATATGTGTGTATATATATATGTATACTGTATATATGTGTGTATATATGTATACTGTATATATGTGTGTATATATGTATACTGTATGTGTGTATATATATGTATATTGTATGTGTGTGTGTGTATATATATGTATACTGTATGTGTGTATATATATGTATACTGTATGTGGGTGTATATATATGCATACTGTATATGTGTGTGTATCTGTATACTGTATGTGTGTATATATATGTATACTGTATATGTGTGTGTATATATATGTATACTGTATATGACGCGCCCTGGGCCTTTGTGATGTAGCGTTGCGCACGCAGGGACTACCCGGAGCCGGATCTGATATGGGTAGTAGTCTCGTGGCGGTGACCCGGTCCGTGCCCAGAGAGTCAGACTAAGTGGCGGTATATTAGCAGTAGATGTAGAACGACTACGCCACCCGTTGAATGCAGCTATGGAGCTGCCGCTGCAGGGCAAACCGCTGAGGCCAGTGGGAGGATGGTGCAGCGTGGATGGTATAACCCCCAACGGGAGGGGTATGGCCTCAGGGCAGCCGACGTGGATGATGGGGGTAGCAGGAATCACTCAGAGACGATACGGTGTAGTTCAGGGTCTTTACTGGTGACAAAGATAGACCCTCCCGGAGTACTGGCTAGCGGTCGGGGCCTGGTCAGTCCTTGAGCAGATGGGATCCCCCTTGGCCAGGCGGAGTTGTAGGCCTCCCCAACTAATTGTACTCTTCTGGCTACCTTGCTAGAGGCGGGTAAAGGTAGCCCACGTCCCTGAGTGTACCGTGTGGTGCTCACCTGTATGGTCGGTGACTCGAGGCCTTCTAGTAGCTTCCGCTCCACGACGGCGGTGCTGGTCCCAAACGTGTGACCGAGCCTTCGGGTTTCTGGGCCAGAGGACCTGAAATCCCCTGCCGGTCGGTTTCTGCTGCTGGGTAGGAGTTAGTCCCCACAGCCTCGGACTCCGGGTCCGGTAAGAAATCTTCAATCAGGGCGAGCTCTACAGCTTCCAGCCCTGATCTTCTCTTAGCACGACTCCCACAGAGCTCCTGATCTTTCTTTCCTATCACTGCTTCTCTTCTTCTCTCTACTCTTCTTTTCTCTTCTCACCCTGCCTCAGCCCCAGTTTTATATAGGGGAAGTTCTTCCCCTCCCAGGACTGGGCAGGAGGTGTGGCATGCATAGGATTCCTGACCAAGAGACCTCCCACCTGCTCTCAGACATAACATTGCTATTACTGTGGAGACCAGACCCCTGGGGTGCCACATTCCCCCCTAGTGAAATTTAGTACTCCGGGACTAAACATATTTTTGTAACATAACAAATTACAAACAGAAACAACACAATAAAGAAAAACATTAGGATGGTTACGGCGTGTCCGCAACCGGGTGCAGTTTTTCAAGAAAACAAGGGTGTCCATTTCACCAAAAACAGGGAGACGTAACCAGGTAGGGGTCTGTCCTGCCCCGAGTCCTTAACAGTCTTTCAGTCCATCCTAGGTTACGCTCCAACTATATACACAAAGGATTCCCGGTAAATCCACCAAAGACTCCTATAAATAACGCCGGAGAGTTCCACTTGTTGCCGTCGCATCAGTGCCCGGATCTCTTTCTGGAGCACTCGCTGCTCGCCGGAGCTGGCGTTCTTGGCAACCTGCTGTAAAATGAAAATCACCTCTGCAAGACAATTTTCAATCACATTAGTTCCTAGAGTTATCTTTGGGTGACTCTCGCGCTTGTCAATGTCTACAATGATCAGTCCCTGTGCTGCCAGTTCGACTCTACCGATTTTCTTTAAATCCGATCTGTGGCACGGGCTGACCATTGCTGGCGATGATACTCAAGTCGTCGTCAGGGTAGCGGGTTATATCCGAGTCATTCCAGTACTGCTTGAAGAGCACGTACGGGATGGTGGTGACCTGTGACCCAGTGTCCAGTAGGGCACTCATAGGAATGCCATCCAGTACCACAGGCAAGACTGGACGTCCTCCCACATATTTGTCACGCCAGTTTGATGGGCCTGATGATCTTTTTCCTAGGGGTTGGCCCTCTACCCTAGGTTGTGCCAGTTTAAAGGACAGTACCTTGCCATATGTCCGGGTTGATTGCAGCGGCGGCAGATGGGTTGTCCGTCCTCGTTGTATCGGTTGCTGGGTCTTCCTCTGGCCGGTGGGGTCCTCCTTGGTCGGCGCCATGGGATGTCCTCCGGTCCGGATGCCAGCTGGATCTTCCCTGGAGTAGAAACCTGTAAAGACTGCACAGTTCGGGTTAGCGCAGCAACGCTTTTAGCTAGCTCTTGGACCTGATGGTGCAGGTCGGGAGCCGGGTCATTGTTCAAAGCCTGCGCATCAGCTCCCACAGGCCCTGCCGACAAGGGCGCCGCCTCTTGGTTGTAAGTGGTAGTGGGGCGTCTGTGGGTCACAACGCCACCTGGTGCCGGTTCTCGGAGCACCCGGATGGCTCTGTCCTTGAACTGTGCAAATCCCAGATGAGGGTCCTGTAAGGCCATTGCCCGCAACTGGGTTCGGTGGGCATTGCAATATAAACCCTCTATAAATTGTTCAGTCAACAGCCGGTCCTCGTCTCCCACGCCGTCAGGGTCGGTCTGCTTAATGGCTCTCAGGGCCTCTTGTAGGTTTAGTGCATAGTCCCTTATACTCTCTTGTGCTCGCTGCTTGCACCCGTAGAATCTAAGCTTGATCTCTGCTGAGGTGCGGGTATCAAAGGTGTCCTTCAGCCGGGTTAGTATCCCTGCGACAGTCCTCCTCCCAGGTGGCCAGGACTTTACCTCCCTTTGGGCTGCCCCAGTTAATTGGGCCACCAGGATGCTCACTTTTTGCTCTTCTGTGAGGGGGTACACCTGGAAGAGGCTATCCAGCTTTTCTCTAAAGTCATGCAGAGTATGTGACCCCCCTGAGTACTGGGGTAGCCAGGCCGCTCCCGGGATATAGGGCATGGTGAAAGGCATGACTGCAGCAGCGGTGGCGCTGGCGGGGGTTGAGGCAGTGAAGCTCTTCTCCGTATCCGACATCTTCCTCCCCCCTAGTGGACCGTGGCCTACCTTGCGATGATCCTCTTCCGTAGGCCGCGGCTCCGCAGTGGATCGTCAGGGTTGAGGACCTTCCGTCGCGCTCCTGTGACGTCGGCGTCTGCTGGGCTCCTTCCAGGACCTTACGCAACGTCCGGACGTGAGGCGGGGCTTCAGTTCTCGCGCGCTTTCGGAGTCCACGCCCCTCTTCTTCCCGCGCGGCGTCTTCAAGATGGCGTCCAACGGCGGGAAAACTCCACGGATGGCGGGAAGAAGGCAGAAGATGGCGCCGGATGGCGGGAAAACTTCGCGGATGGCGGGAAGAAGGTAGAAGATGGCGCCGGATGGTGGGAATCTTCACCACTGGTAAGTTTGAACAGTCTTTTTCAGGCATGCAGTACCCGGTGGTTGCGGGCACGAAATCCTGCCGACTACGCCAAAAGTTGACGCGCCCTGGGCCTATGTGATGTAGCGTTGCGCACGCAGGGACTACCCGGAGCCGGATCTGATAGGGGTAGTAGTCTCGTGGCGGTGACCCGGTCCGTGCCCAGAGAGTCAGACTAAGTGGCGGTATATTAGCAGTAGATGTAGAACGACTACGCCACCCGTTGAATGCAGCTATGGAGCTGCCGCTGCAGGGCAAACCGCTGAGGCCGGTGGGAGGATGGTGCAGCGTGGATGGTATAACCCCCAACGGGAGGGGTATGGCCTCAGGGCAGCCGACGTGGATGATGGGGGTAGCAGGAATCACTCAGAGACGATACGGTGTAGTTCAGGGTCTTTACTGGTGACAAAGATAGACCCTCCCGGAGTACTGGCTAGCGGTCGGGGCCTGGTCAGTCCTTGAGCAGATGGGATCCCCCTTGGCCAGGCGGAGTTGTAGGCCTCCCCAACTAATTGTACTCTTCTGGCTACCTTGATAGAGGCGGGTAAAGGTAGCCCACGTCCCTGAGTGTACCGTGTGGTGCTCACCCGTATGGCCGGTGACTCGGGGCCTTCTAGTAGCTTCCGCTCCACGACGGCGGTGCTGGTCCCAAATGTGTGACCGAGCCTTCGGGTTTCTGGGCCAGAGGACCTGAAATCCCCTGCCGGTCGGTTTCTGCTGCTGGGTAGGAGTTAGTCCCCACAGCCTCGGACTCCGGGTCCGGTAAGAAATCTTCAATCAGGGCGAGCTCTACAGCTTCCAGCCCTGATCTCCTCTTAGCACGACTCCCACAGAGCTCCTGATCTTTCTTTCCTATCACTGCTTCTCTTCTTCTCTCTACTCTTCTTTTCTCTTCTCACCCTGCCTCAGCCCCAGCTTTATATAGGGGAAGTTCTTCCCCTCCCAGGACTGGGCAGGAGGTGTGGCATGCATAGGATTCCTGACCAAGAGACCTCCCACCTGCTCTCAGACATAACATTGCTATTACTGTGGAGACCAGACCCCTGGGGTGCCACATATATATGTGTACATATATGTATACTGTATATGTGTGTGTATATGTATACTGTATATGTGTGTATATATATGTATACTGTATATGTGTGTATATATATATGTATACTGTATATGTGTGTGTATATATATGTATACTGTATATGTGTGTGTATATATGTATACTGTATATGTGTGTATATATGTATACTGTATATGTGTATATATATATGTATACTGTATATGTGTGTATATATATGTATACTGTATATGTGTGTGTATATTTCTGTATACTGTATATGTGTATATATTTATGCTGTATATATGTGTGTATATATGTATACTGTATGTGTGTATATATATGTATACTGTATATGTGTGTATATATATGTATACTGTATATGTGTGTGTATATGTATACTGTATATGTGTGTATATATGTATACTGTATATGTGTGTATATATATCTATACTGTATATGTGTGTATATATGTATACTGTATATGTGTATATATATATGTATACTGTATATGTGTGTATATATATGTATACTGTATATGTGTGTGTATATTTCTGTATACTGTATATGTGTATATATTTATGCTGTATATATGTGTGTATATATGTATACTGTATGTGTGTATATATATGTATACTGTATATGTGTGTGTATATGTATACTGTATATGTGTATATATATATGTATACTGTATATGTGTGTGTATATATATGTATACTGTATGTGTGTATATATATGTATACTGTATATGTGTGTGTATATGTATACTGTATATGTGTATATATATATGTATACTGTATATGTGTGTGTATATATATGTATACTGTATGTGTGTATATATATGTATACTGTATATGTGTGTATATATGTATACTGTATATGTGTGTATATATGTATACCGTATATGTGTATATATGTATACTGTATATGTGTGTATATATCTATACTGTATATGTGTGTATATATGTATACTGTATATATGTGTGTATATATATGTATACTGTATATATGTGTATATATGTATACTGTATATGTGTGTATATATATGTATACTGTATGTGTGTATATATATGTATACTGTATATGTGTGTATATATATGTATACTGTATGTGTGTATATATATGTATACTGTATATGTGTATATATATGTATACTGTAAATGGGTGTGTATATATTTATGCTGTATGTGTGTATATATATGTATACTGTGTGTGTATATATATGTATACTGTATATGTGTGTGTATATATGTATACTGTATATGTGTGTATATATATGTATGCTGTATGTGTGTGTATATATATGTATACTGTATATGTGTGTGTATATATATGTATACTGTATATGGGTGTGTATATATTTATACTGTATATGTGTATATATGTATACTGTATATGTGTGTGTATATATATGTATACTGTATATGTGTGTGTATATATATATGTATACTGTATATGTTACATAGTTACATAGTTAGTAAAGCCGAATAAAGACTTGCGTCCATCAAGTTCGACCTGTTAGTTCTGTAATTGCTAAAGTTGATCCAGAGGAGGGCAAAAACCCCAAATGATGTGTGTGTGTGTGTGTATGTGTATATATATGTATACTGTATATGTGTATATATGTATACTGTATATGTGTGTGTATATATATGTATACTGAATATGTGTATATATGTATACTGTATGTGTATATATATGTATACTGTATATGTGTGTATATATATGTATACTGTATATGTGTATATATGTATACTGTATATGTGTGTATATATATGTATACTGTATATGTGCGTGTATATATGTATACTGTATATATGTGTATATATATGTATACTGTATATGTGCGTGTATATATGTATAGTGTATATGTGTGTGTATATACAGTACAGACCAAAAGTTTGGACACACCTTCTCATTTAAAGATTTTTCTGTATTTTCATGACTTTGAAAATTGGACATTCACACTGAAGGCATCAAAACTATGAATTAACACATGTGGAATTATATACTTAACAAAAAAGTGTGAAACAACTGAAAATATGTCTTATATTCTAGGTTCTTCAAAGTAGCCACCTTTTGCTTTGATGACTGCTTTGCACACTCTTGGCATTCTCTTGATGAGCTTCAAGAGGTAGTCACCAGAAATGGTCTTCCAACAATCTCTGCGGTCCAGCTCAACCCAAACCATCTCGATTGAGTTCAGGTCTGGTGACAGTGGAGGCCAGGTCATCTGGCGTAGCACCCCATCACTCTCATTCTTGGTCAAAAAGCCCTTACACAGCCTGGAGGTGTGCTTGGGGTCATTGTCCAGTTGAAAAATAAATGAAGGTCCAACTAAACGCAAACCGGATGGAATGGAATGCCGCTGCAAGATGCTGTGGTAGCCATGCTGGTTCAGTATGCCTTCAATTTTGAATAAATCCCCAACAGTGTCACCAGCAAAGCACCCCCACACCATGACATCTCCTCCTCCATGCTTCATGGTGGGAACCAGGCATGTAGAGTCCATCCGTTCACCTTTTCTGCGTCGCACAAAGACACGGTGGTTGGAACCAAGGATGTCAAATTTGGACTCATCATACCAAAGCACAGATTTCCACTGGTCTTATGTCCATTCCTTGTGTTCTTTAGCCCAAACAAGTCTCTTCTGCTTGTTGCCTGTCCTTAGCATTGGTTTCCTAGCAGCTATTTTACCATGAAGGCCAGCTGCACAAAGTCTCCTGTTAACATTTGTTGTAGAGATGTGTCTGTTGCTAGAACTCTGTGTGGCATTGACCTGGTCTCTAATCTGAGCTGCTGTTAACCTGCGATTTCTGAGGCTGGTGACTCGGATAAACTTATCCTCAGAAGCAGAGGTGACTCTTGGTCTTCCTTTCCTGGGGCGTTCCTCATGTGAGCCAGATTCCTTGTAGCGCTTGATGGTTTTTGCAACTGCACTTGAGGACACATTCAATGTTTACCCAATTTTTCTGACTGACTGACCTTCATTTCTTTAAGTAATGATGGCCACTCTTTTTTCTTTACTTAGCTGCTTTTTTCTTGCCATAATACAAATTCTAACAGTCTATTCAGTAGGACTATCAGCTGTGTATCCACCTGACTTGTGCACAACACAACTGATGGTCCCAACCCCATTTATAAGGCAAGAAATCCCACTTATTAAACCTGACAGGGCACACATGTGAAGTGAAAACCATTTCCGGTGACTACCTCTTGAAGCTCATCAAGAGAATGCCAAGAGTGTGCAAAGCAGTCATCAAAGCAAAAGGTGGCTACTTTGAAGAACCTAGAATATAAGACATATTTTCAGTTGTTTCACACTTTTCTGTTAAGTATATAATTCCACATGTGTTAATTCGTAGTTTTGATGCCTTCAGTGTGAATGTACAATTTTCAAAGTCCTGAAAATACAGAAAAATCTTTAAATGAGAAGGTGTGTCCAAACTTTTGGTCTGTACTGTATGTATACTGTATATGTGTGTATATATATGTATACTGTATATGTGTGTGTATATATATGTATACTGTATATGTGTATATATGTATACTGTATATGTGTGTATATATATATGTATACTGTATATGTGTGTATATATGTATAGTGTATATGTGTGTGTGTATATATGTATACTGTATATGTGTGTATATATATGTATACTGTATATGTGTGTGTATATATATGTATACTGTATATATGTGTATATATGTATACTGTATATGTGTGTGTATATATATATGTATACTGTATATGTGTATATATATATGTATACTGTATGTGTGTGTATATATTTATACTGTATGTGTGTATATATATATATGTATACTGTATGTGTGTGTATATATATATGTATACTGTATAAGTGTGTATATATGTATACTGTATATATGTGTGTATATATGTATACTGTATATGGATGTGTATATATATGTATACTGTATGTGTGTGTATATATGTATACTGTATAAGTGTATATATATGTATACTGTATATGTGTGTGTATATATATGTATACTGTATGTGTGTATATGTATGTATACTGTATATGGGTGTGTATATATGTATACTGTATATGTGTGTGTGTATATATATGTATACTGTATATGTGTGTGTATATATATGTATACTGTATGTGTGTATATGTATGTATACTGTATATGGGTGTGTATATATGTATACTGTATATGTGTGTGTATATATATGTATACTGTATATGTGTGTATATTTATGTATACTGTATATATGTGTGTATATATATGTATACTGTATATATGTGTATATATATATGTATACTGTATTTGTGTGTGTATATATAGTACAGACCAAAAGTTTGGACACACCTTCTCATTTAACGATTTTTCTGTATTTTCATGACTATGAAAATTGTACATTCACACTGAAGGCATCAAAACTATGAATTAACACATGTGGAATTATATACTAACAACTGAAAATATGTCTTATATTCTAGGTTCTTCAAAGTAGCCACCTTTTGCTTTGATGACTGCTTTGCACACTCTTGGCATTCTCTTGATGAGCTTCAAGAGGTAGTCACCGGAAATGGTTTTCACTTCACAGGTGTGCCCTGTCAGGTTTAATAAGTGGGATTTCTTGCCTTATAAATGGGGTTGGGACCATCAGTTGAGTTGTGCAGAAGTCTGGTGGATACACAGCTGATAGTCCTACTGAATAGACTGTTAGAATTTGTATTATGGCAAGATAGAAGCAGCTAAGTGTAGAAAAACGAGTGGCCATCATTACTTTAAGAAATGAAGGTCAGTCAGTGCAAAAAATTGGGCAAATTTTGAAAGTGTCCCCAAGTGCAGTTGCAAAAACCATCAAGCGCTACAAAGAAACTGGCTCACATGAGGACCGCCCCAGGAAAGGAAGACCAAGAGTCACCTCTGCTTCTGAGGATAAGTTTATCCGAGTCACCAGCCTCAGAAATCGCAAGTTAACAGCAGCTCAGATTAGAGACCAGGTCAATGCCACACAGAGTTCTAGCAGCAGACACATCTCTACAACAACTGTTAAGAGGAGACTTTGTGCAGCAGGCCTTCATGGTAATATAGCTGCTAGGAAACCACTGCTAAGGACAGGCAACAAGCAGAAGAGACTGTTTGGGCTAAAGAACACAAGGAATGGACAGTAGACCAGTGGAAATCTGTGCTTTGGTCCAAATTTGAGATCTTTGGTTCCAACCACCATGTCTTTGTGCGACGCAGAAAAGGTGTATGGATGGACTCTACATGCCTGGTTCCCACCGTGAAGCATGGAGGAGGAGGTGTGATGGTGTGGGGGTGCTTTGCTGGTGACACTGTTGGGGATTTATTCAAAATTGAAGGCATACTGAACCAGCATGGCTACCACAGCATCTTGCAGCGGCATGCTATTCCATCCGGTTTGCGTTTAGTTGGACCATCATTTATTTTTCAACAGGACAATGACCCCAAACACACCTCCAGGCTGTGTAAGGGCTATTTGACCAAGAAGGAGAGTGATGGGGTGCTACGCCAGATGACCTGGCCTCTACAGTCACCAGACCTGAACCCAATCGAGATGGTTTGGGGTGAGCTGGACCGCAGAGTGAAGGCAAAAGGGCCAACAAGTGCTAAGCATCTCTGGGAACTCCTTCAAGATTGTTGGAAGACCATTTCGGTGACTACCTCTTGAAGCTCATCAAGAGAAGGCCAAGAGTGTGCAAAGCAGTCAACAAAGCAAAAGGTGGCTACTTTGAAGAACCTAGAATATAAGACATATTTTCAGTTGTTTCACACTTTTTTGTTAAGTATATAATTCCACATGTGTTAATTCATAGTTTTGATGCCTTCAGTGTGAATGTACAATTTTCAAAGTCATGAAAATACAGAAAAATCTTTAAATGAGAAGGTGTGTCCAAACTTTTGGTCTGTACTGTATATGTATACTGTATATGTGTATATATGTATACTGTATATGTGTGTATATATATGTATACTGTATATATGTGTGTATATATATATGTATACTGTATATATGTGTATATATATATGTATACTATATTTGTGTGTGTATATATATGTATACTGTATATATGTGTATATATATGTATACTGTATATGTGTGTGTATATATGTATACTGTATATGTGTGTATGTATGTATACTGTATATGTGTGTGTATATATGTGTACTGTATATGTGTGTGTATATATGTATACTGTATATGTGTGTGTATATATGTGTACTGTATATATGTGTGTATATATGTATACTGTATGGGTGTGTATATATGTATACTGTATATGTGTGTGTATATATATGTATACTGTATATATGTGTATATATATGTATACTGTATATGTGTGTATATATGTATACTGTATATGTGTGTGTATATATATGTATACTGTATATGTGTATATATATGTATACTGTATATGGGTGTGTATATATTTATACTGTATGTGTGTGTATATATATGTATATTGTATATGTGTATATATGTATACCGTATATGGGTGTGTATATATTTATACTGTATGTGTGTATATATATGTATACTGTATATGTGTATATATGTATACCGTATATGGGTGTGTATATATTCATACTGTATATGTGTATATATGTATGCTGTATATGTGTGTATACTGTATATATGTGTGTATATATATGTATACTGTATATGTGTATATATATCTATACTGTATATGTGTGTATATATGTATACTGTATATGTGTGTGTATATATATGTATACTGTATGTGTGTGTATATATGTATACTGTATATGTGTGTGTATATATATGTATACTGTATATGTGTGTATATATATATGTATACTGTATGTGTGTATATATATGTATACTGTATATGTGTGTGTATATATATGTATACTGTATATGTGTGTGTATATATGTATACTGTATATATGTGTATATATATGTATATGGGTGTGTATATATTTATACTGTATATATGTGTATATATATCTATACTGTATATGTGTGTGTGTATATATGTATACTGTATATATGTGTATATATATATGTATACTGTATATGGGTGTGTATATATTTATACTGTATGTGTGTATATATATATGTATACTGTATGTGTATATATATATGTATACTGCATATGGGTGTGTATATATTTATACTGTATGTGTGTATATATATGTATACTGTATATGTGTATATATATGTATACTGTATATGTGTGTGTATATATATGTATACTGTATGTGGGTGTGTATATTTATGTATACTGTATGTGGGTGTGTATATATATGTATACTGTATATGTGTGTGTATATATGTATACTGTATATGTGTGTGTATATATATGTATACTGTATATGTGTGTGTATATATATGTATACTGTATATGTGTGTATATATATGTATACTGTATATATGTGTGTATATATATGTATACTGTATATATGTGTGTATATATATGTATACTGTATGTGTGTATATATATATATGTATACTGTATATGGGTGTATATATATGTATACTGTATATGTGTGTGTATATATATATATGTATACTGTATATGGGTGTATATATATGTATACTGTATATGTGTGTATATATGTATACTGTATATATGTGTATATATATGTATACTGTATATGTGTGTGTATATATGTATACTGTATATATGTGTGTATATATATGTATACTGTATATATGTGTGTATATATATGTATACTGTATGTGTATATATATATATATATATGTATACTGTATATGGGTGTATATATATGTATACTGTATATGTGTGTATATATGTATACTGTATATGTGTGTGTATATATATGTATACTGTATATGTGTGTGTATATATATGTATACTGTATATGTGTGTGTATATATATATATATATGTATACTGTATATATGTGTGTATATATATGTATACTGTATATGGGTGTGTATATATGTATACTGTATATGGGTGTGTATATATTTATACTGTATGTGTGTGTATATATATGTATACTGTATATGTGTATATATGTATACCGTATATGGGTGTGTATATATTTATACTGTATGTGTGTATATATAGTATATGTATACTGTATGTATGTGTATATATATGTATACTGTATATGGGTGTGTATATATTTATACTGTATATGTGTATATATGTATACTGTATATGTGTGTGTATATACTGTATATGTGTGTATATATATGTATACTGTATATATGTGTGTATATATATGTATACTGTATATGTGTGTGTATATATATGTATACTGTATATGTGTGTGTATATATATGTATGCTGTATGTGTGTATATATATGTATACTGTATATATGTGTATATATATATGTATACTGTATATGGGTGTATATATATGTATACTGTATAAGTGTATATGTATAGTGTATATGTGTATATATGTATTCTTTATATATGTGTATATATATGTTTGCTGTATATGTGTGTATATATATATGTATACTGTATATGTGTGTATATATGTATACTGTATATGTGTGTGTATATATATGTATACTGTATATGTGTGTGTATATATATGTATACTGTATATGTGTGTGTGTATATATATATATATATGTATACTGTATATATGTGTGTATATATATGTATACTGTATATGGGTGTGTATATATGTATACTGTATATGGGTGTGTATATATTTATACTGTATGTGTGTGTATATATATGTATACTGTATATGTGTATATATGTATACCGTATATGGGTGTGTATATATTTATACTGTATGTGTGTATATATAGTATATGTATACTGTATGTATGTGTATATATATGTATACTGTATATGGGTGTGTATATATTTATACTGTATATGTGTATATATGTATACTGTATATGTGTGTGTATATACTGTATATGTGTGTATATATATGTATACTGTATATATGTGTGTATATATATGTATACTGTATATGTGTGTGTATATATATGTATACTGTATATGTGTGTGTATATATATGTATGCTGTATGTGTGTATATATATGTATACTGTATATATGTGTATATATATATGTATACTGTATATGGGTGTATATATATGTATACTGTATAAGTGTATATGTATAGTGTATATGTGTATATATGTATTCTTTATATATGTGTATATATATGTTTGCTGTATATGTGTGTATATATATATGTATACTGTATGTGTGTATATATATGTATACTGTATATGGGTGTGTATATACAGTACAGACCAAAGTTTGGACACACCTTCTCATTTAAAGATTTTTCTGTATGTTCATGACTATGAAAACTGTACATTCACACTGAAGGCATCAAAACTATGAATTAACACATGTGGAATTATATACTTAGCAAAAAAGTGTGAAACAACTGAAAATATCTCTTATATTCTAGGTTCTTCAAAGTAGCCACCTTTTGCTTTGATGACTGCTTTGCACACTCTTGGCATTCTTTTGATGAGCTTCAAGAGGTAGTCACCAGAAATGGTTTTCACTTCACAGGTGTGCCCTGTCAGGTTTAATAAGTGGGATTTCTTGCCTTATAAATGGGGTTGGGACCATTAGTTGTGTTGTGCAGAAGTCAGGTGGATACACAGCTGATAGTCCTACTGAATAGACTGTTAGAATTTGTATTATGGCAAGAAAAAAAGCAGCTAAGTAAAGAAAAACGAGTGGCCATCATTACTTTAAGAAATGAAGGTCAGTCAGTCCGAAAAATTGGGCAAACTTTGAAAGTGTCCCCAAGTGCAGTTGCAAAAACCATCAAGCGCTACAAAGAAACTGGCTCACATGAGGACCGCCCCAGGAAAGGAAGACCAAGAGTCACCTCTGCTTCTGAGGATAAGTTTATCCGAGTCACCAGCCTCAGAAATCGCAGGTTAACAGCAGCTCAGATTAGAGACCAGGTCAATGCCACACAGAGTTCTAGCAGAGACACATCTCTACAACAACTGTTAAGAGGAGACTGTGCAGCAGGCCTTCATGGTAAAATAGCTGCTAGGAAACCACTGCTAAGGACAGGCAACAAGCAGAAGAGACTTGTTTGGTCTAAAGAACACAAGGAATGGACATTAGACCAGTGAAAATCTGTGCTTTGGTCTGATGAGTCCAAATTTGAGATCTTTGGTTCTAGCCACCGTGTCTTTGTGCGACGCAGAAAAGGTGAACGGATGGACTCTACATGCCTGGTTCCCACCGTGAAGCATGGAGGAGGAAGTGTGATGGTGTGGGGGTGCTTTGCTGGTGACACTGTTAAGGATTTATTCAAAATTGAAGGCATACTGAACCAGCATGGCTACCACAGCATCTTGCAGCGGCATGCTATTCCATCCGGTCTGCGTTTAGTTGGACCATCATTTATTTTTCAACAGGACAATGACCCCAAACACACCTCCAGGCTGTGTAAGGGCTATTTAACCAAGAGGAAGAGTGATGGGGTGCTACGCCAGATGACCTGGCCTCCACAGTCACCAGACCTGAACCCAATCGAGATGGTTTGGGGTGAGCTGGACCGCAGAGTGAAGGCAAAAGGGCCAACAAGTGCTAAGCATCTCTGGGAACTCCTTCAAGATTGTTGGAAGACCATTTCCGGTGACTACCTCTTGAAGCTCATCAAGAGAATGCCAAGAGTGTGCAAAGCAGTCATCAAAGCTAAAGGTGGCTACTTTGAAGAACATAGAATATAATACATGTTTTTAGTTGTTCACACTTTTTTGTTAAGTATATAATTCCACATGTGTTAATTCATAGTTTTGATGCCTTCAGTGTGAATGTACAATTTTCATAGTCATGAAAATACAGAAAAATCTTTAAACGAGAAGGTGTGTCCAAACTTTTGGTCTGTACTGTATATGTATACTGTATGTGGGTGTGTATATATGTATACTGTATGTGTGTGTATATATATGCATACTGTATAAGTGTATATATATATATATGTATACTGTATAAGTGTATATATATATATATATGTATACTGTATATGTGTATATATATATGTATACTGTATATGTGTGTATATATATGTATACTGTATAAGTGTATATATATGTATACTGTATATGTGTGTGTATATATATGTATACTGTATATGTGTGTATATATGTATACTGTATATATGTGTATATATATATGTATATGGGTGTGTATATATTTATACTGTATGTGTGTATATATATGTATACTGTATATGTGTGTATATATATATGTATACTGTATATGTGTGTATATATATGTATACTGTATATGTGTGTATATATATATATGTATACTGTATATGTGTGTATATATATGTATACTGTATAAGTGTATATATATATGTATACTGTACATGTGTGTATATATATATATGTATACTGTATATGTGTGTATATATGTATACTGTATATGTGTGTGTATATATGTATACTGTATATGTGTGTATATATATATACTGTATATATGTGTATATATATATGTATACTGTATATGTGTGTGTATATACAGTACAGACCAAAAGTTTGGACACACCTTCTCATTTAAAGATTTTTCTGTATTTTCATGACTATGAAAATTGTACATTCACACTGAAGGCATCAAAACTATGAATTAACACATGTGGAATTATATACTTAACAAAAAAGTGTGAAACAACTGAAAATATGTCTTATATTCTGGGTTCTTCAAAGTAGCCACCTTTTGCTTTGATGACTGCTTTGAACACTCTTGGCATTCCCTTGATGAGCTTCAAGAGGTAGTCACCGGAAATGGTCTTCCAACAATCTTGAAGGAGTTCCCAGAGATGCTTAGCACTTTTTTTCCCTTTTGCCTTCACTCTGCGGTCCAGCTCACCCCAAACCATCTCGATTGGGTTCAGGTCTGGTGACTGTGGAGGCCAGGTCATCTGGCGTAGCACCCCATCACTCTCCACCTTGGTCAAATAGCCTTTACACAGCCTGGAGGTGTGTTTGGGGTCATTGTCCTGTTGAAAAATGAATGATGGTTCAACTAAAAGCAAACCGGATGGAATAGCATGCCGCTGCAAGATGCTGTGGTAGCCATGCTGGTTCAGTATGCCTTCAATTTTGAATAAATCCCCAACAGTGTCACCAGCAAAGCACCCCCACACCATCACACCTCCTCCTCCATGCTTCACGGTGGGAACCAGGCATGTAGAGTCCATCCGATCACCTTTTCTGCGTCGCACAAAGACATGGTGGTTGGAACCAAAGATCTCAAATTTGGACTCATCAGACCAAAGCATAGATTTCCACTGGTCTAATGTCCATTCCTTGCGTTCTTTAGCCCAAACAAGTCTCTTCTGCTTGTTGCCTGTCCTTAGCAGTGGTTTCCTAGCAGCTATTTTACCATGAAGTCCTGTTGCACAAAGTCTCCTCTTAACAGTTGTTGTAGAGATGTGTCTGCTGCTAGAACTCTGTGTGGCATTGACCTGGTCTCTAATCTGAGCTGCTGTTAACCTGCGATTTCTGAGGCTGGTGACTCGGATAAACTTATCCTCAGAAGCAGAGGTGACTCTTGTTCTTCCTTTCCTGGGGCGTTCCTCATGTGAGCCAGTTTCTTTGTAGCGCTTGATGGTTTTTGCAACTGCACTTAGGGACACTTTCAAAGTTTTCCCAATTTTTCGGACTGACTGACCTTCATTTCTTAAAGTAATGATGGCCACTCGTTTTTCTTTACTTAGCTGCTTTTTTCTTGCCATAATACAACTTCTAACAGTCTATTCAGTAGGACTATCAGTTGTGTATCCACCGGACTTCTGCACAACACAACTGATGATCCCAACCCCATTTATAAGGCAAGAAATCCCACTTATGAAAGTTGACAGGGCACACCTGTGAAGTGAAAACCATTTTCGGTGACTACCTCTTGAAGCTCATCAAGAGAATGCCAAGAGTGTGCAAAGCAGTCATCAAAGCAAAAGGTTGCTACTTTGAAGAACCTAGAATATAAGACATATTTTCAGTTGTTTCACACTTTTTTGTTAAGTATATAATTCCACATGTGTTAATTCATAGTTTTGATGCCTTCAGTGTGAATGTACAATTTTCATAGTTATGAAAATACAGAAAAATCTTTAAATGACAAGGTGTGTCCAAACTTTTGGTCTGTACTGTATATGTATACTGTATATGTGTGTGTATATATATGTATACTGTATGTGTATATATATATGTATACTGTATATGTGTGTGTATATATGTATATTGTATATGTGTGTATATATGTATACTGTATATGTGTGTATATATATGTATACTGTATAAGTGTATATATATATGTATACTGTATATGTGTGTATATATATGTATACTGTATATGGGTGTGTATATATGTATACTGTATATGTGTGTATATATATGTATACTGTATAAGTGTATATATATATGTATACTGTATATGTGTGTATATATATGTATACTGTATATGTGTGTATATATATGTGACTCGCCCCCTGGGCCGTGGGGCACTCGGATCCGGGCAATAGGGGGAACGATGGGAGTAGTAGTGGCAACCCGGTTCCGTGGCTCAGGGTGGTCAGGCCAGTGGTAGTCCGTTATGTGTTGTTGATAGAGATGAGCGGTGTTCGACTAGAACTGTTCGCCAATCTCAAATTCGAGCTGTTTTGGGCGGTGTTCGAGTTGTTCGACGAACCCGAACGATTTGCAAAAAATTCGGCTGTTCGAGGTTATGTTCGATAACTGTTCGTGCACCAAAAGCGTGTCCTGCATGTCTGGTGCTATTTAGAGCACCAATCATGCAGGGATTGTCTGCCACTCACTGTAATGCCACAGCCATGGTGGTTGTGGCATTACAGTGATTGCCCAAATCGATGGGAACAGTGCCAACAGTGAAACATGAAAAGCCGGCAATTCAGCAGCGGCATACACCGGTACCCGACAATTTAGAACCGAAAGAATAGAGCTTCACACATAGATTAGATAGATATAAACATGTCAGCCACATATATACGAAGTACAGTGAAAGTGCTGCTTACTGTACTTGTCATTTAGTGTAAAGGATTTATCCAAAAATATAATAGTGTTTTCATGCACCGTCTCTTTAAAAAAGCCGGCCGGCAATTCAGCATCTGTACCCGACAATTTAGAATAGAAGGAATAGAGAATCACACATAGATTAGATAGATAGAAACATGTCAGTCACACATATAAGAAGCACAGTGACAGTGTTGCTTACTGTACTTGTCATTTAGTGTAAAGGATTTATCAAAAAAAATAATAGTGTTTTCATGCACCGTCTCTTTAAAAAAGCCGGCCGGCAATTCAGCATCTGTACGCGACAATTTAGAATAGAAGGAATAGAGAATCACACATAGATTAGATAGATAGAAACATGTCAGCCACATATATACGAAGTACAGTGAAAGTGCTGCTTACTGTACTTGTCATTTAGCGTAAAGGATTTATTAAAAAATATAATAGTGTTTTCGTGCACCGTCTCTTTAAAAAAGCCGGCCGGCAATTCAGCAGTGGTACCCGACAATTTATAACAGACAGAATAGAGCTTCAAACATAGATTAGATAGATAGAAACATGTCAGTCACATATATATGAAGTACTGTGACAGTGTTGCTTACTGTACTTGTCATTTACTGCAAAGGATTTATTAAAAAAAATAATAGTGTTTTCATGCACCGTCTCTTTAAAAAAGCCGGCCGGCAATTCAGCATCTGTACCCGACAATTTATAACAGACAGAATAGAGCTTCACACATAGGTTAGATAGATAGAAACATGTCAGTCACATATATAATAAGTACAGTGACAGTGTTGGTTACTGTACTTGTCATTTAGTATTAAAATAAAGGATTTATTATTAAAAAAAATTGGCGTGGGGTTCCCCGTAATTTTAGTCTCTAGCGGAGGTTAAGCAGACAGCTGGGGCAGATGTTTGAAGCCTGGGAAGGGGGTAATACCCACGGAGCTTCCCAGACTACTAATATCAGCCCCCAGCTGAATACCTAGCCTTTACTAGCTATTAAAATGGGGGACCCCCCAAAAAAATGACGTGGGGTCCCCCCTAATTTAATAGCTAGCAAAGGCTAGGCAGACAGCTGGGGGCTGATATTAATAGCCCAGGAAGGGAACCATGAATATTGGCCCCCTCCCAGGCTAGAAACACCAGCCGTCAGCCGCCCCAGAAATGGCGCATCCATAGGATGCGCCAATTCTGGCACTTAGCCTCGCTCTTCCACGCTGCCCTGGTGCGGTGGCAGGGGGTAATAGGGTTGGGGTTGATGTCAGCTTATAATGCCAGCTGACATCAAGCCCAGGTTAGTAATGGAGAGGCGTCTATAAGACACCCCCATTACTAACCCCATAGTCAAAGTTAAAAGAAAACACAAACACCCAGAATAAAGTCCTTTAATTGAAATAAAGACACATTCCTTTATTGTTCTAAATTAAACCATACTTACCGTCACGCCCATTCCAGCTGAAGCCAACGATCTCCTGCAATAAAAGAAAAATAATAAAGCAACCTCATCCTTACCTTTCCATGGTTCCCAGGACAGCTTCAGCTCTGCTACATCGAGATAACAGGCTGGACCGCAGCAGAACGCTGCCATCCAGCCTGTCATCCCGCAGACACTGAGAAGCGCAGGCATGCTTGCGCTCTGCAGTGTCTGGCTGTGACGGCATAAAGATGAGACGAGTTCATGTCCAATGAACTCGGCGCACCTCAAGCACGTCACTGACAGCGTGGGAGAATTCTCCTGCACTCAGCACTTCAGCGTGAGAATTCTCCCACGCTGTCAGTGACGTGCATGAGGTCAGCTGAGTTCATTGGACATGAATGAGCTCACCTCATGCACGTCACTGACAGCGTGGGAGAATTCTCACGCTGTAGCGCTGAGTGCAGGAGAATTTTCCCACGCTGTCAGTGACGTGCATGAGGTGAGCTGAGATCATTGGACATGAATGAGCTCACCTCATGCACGTCACTGACAGCGTGGGAAAATTCTCCTGCACTCAGCGCTTCAGCGTGAGAATTTTCCCACGCTGTCAGTGACGTGCATGAGGTGAGCTCATTCATGTCCAATGAACTCAGCTGACCTCATGTACGTCACTGACAGCGTGGGAGAATTTTCACGCTGAAGTGCTGAGTGCAGGAGAATTCTCCCACGCTGTCAGTGACGTGCATGAGGTGCGCCGAGTTCATTGGACATGAGCTTGTCTCATCTTTATGCCGTCACAGCGAGACACTGAGGAGCGCAAGCATGCCTGCGCTTCTGAGTGTCCGCGGGATGACAGGCTGGATGGCAGCGTTCTGCTGCGGTCCAGCCTGTCATCTCGATGTAGCAGAGCTGAAGCTGTCGTGGGAACCATGGAAAGGTAAGGATGAGGTTGCTTTATTATTTTACTTTTATTGCAGAAGACATTGGCTTCAGCTGGAATGGGCGTGATGGTAAGTATGGTTTAATTTAGAACAATAAAGAATTGTGTGTTTATTTCAATTAAAGGACTTTATTCTGGGTGTTGTGTTTTTTTAAATACTTTACTAGAAATTCATGGTGGTCATGTCTAATATTGGCGTGACCCCATGAATTTCGGGCTTAGGGCCAGCTGATAATGCCAAGCTGGCCTTAACCCCTTTATTACCCAGTGAGCCACCGCACCAGGGCCCTGGATGAGTTGGGTACAGCGCCAGAAGATGGCGCTTCTATGAACGCGCCATTTTCCGGGGCGGCTGCGGACTGCAATATGCAGCGGGTGGGGTCCAGAAAGCTTGGGCCTCCCTGCGCTGCAGATTCCAGCCCCCAGCTGCCTAGTTGTACCTGGCTGGGCACAAAAATAAGGCGAAGCCCCACGCATTTTTTTTTAAATTATTTCATGAAATTCATGGAATAATTAAGAAAAAAAGGGCTTCCCTATATTGTTGTGTCCAACCAGGTACAAATAGGCAGCTGGTGGTTGGGGGCAGCCCGTCCCTGCCTGCTGTACCTGGCTGGACACAAATATAGTGCGAAGCCCCACGTCAATTTTTTTTTAATTATTTCATGAAATAATTTTTTTAAAAAAGGGCTTCCCTATATTGTTGTGTCTGGCCAGGTACAAATAGGCAGCTGGTGGTTGGGGGCAGCCCGTTCCTGCCTGCTGTACCTGACTGGACACAAATATAGGGCGAAGCCCCACGTCAATTTTTTTTAAATTATTTCAGGAAATTCATGAAATAATGAAAAAAAAATTGATGTGGGGCTTCGCCCTATATTTGTGTCCAGTCAGGTACAGCAGGCAGGAACGGGCTGCTCCCAACCACCAGCTGCCTATTTGTACCTGGCCGGACACAACAATATAGGGAAGCCCTTTTTTTCTTAATTATTCCATGAATTTCATGAATTTAAAAAAAAAATACGTGGAGCTTCGCCCTATTTTTGTGTCCAGCCAGGTACAACTAGGCAGCTGGGGGCTGGAATCTGCAGCGCAGGGAGGCCCAAGCTTTCTGGGCCCCACCCGCTGCAAATTGCAGTCCGCAGCCGCCCCGGAAAATGGCGCGTTCATAGAAGCGCCATCTTCTGGCGCTGTACCCAACTCATCCAGGGCCCTGGTGCGGTGGCTCACTGGGTAATAAAGGGGTTAAGGCCAGCTTGGCATTATCAGCTGGCCCTAAGCCCGAAATTCATGGGGTCACGCCAATATTAGACATGACCACCATGAATTTCTAGTAAAGTATTTAAAAAAAACACAAACACCCAGAAAAAAGTCCTTTAATTGAAATAAACACACAATTCTTTATTGTTCTAAATTAAACCATACTTACCACCACGCCCATTCCAGCTGAAGCCAATGATCTCCTGCAATAAAAGTAAAATAATAAAGCAACATCATCCTTACCTTTCCATGGCTCCCACGACAGCTTCAGCTCTGCTACATCGAGATGACAGGCTGGACCGCAGCAGAACGCTGCCATCCAGCCTATCATCCCGCAGACACTGATAAGCGCAGGCATGCTTGCGCTACTCAGTGTCTGGCTGTGACGGCATCCAGATGAGCCGAGGTCATGTCCAATGAACTCGGCTCACCTCATGCACGTCATTGACAGCGTGGGAAAATTCTCACGCTGAAGCGCTGAGTGCAGGAGAATTTTCCCACGCTGTCAGTGACGTACATGAGGTGAGCCGAGTTCATTGTCGGCTCATCTGGATGCCGTCACAGTCAGACACTGAGGAGCGCAAGCATGCCTGCGCTTCTCAGTGTGTGCGGCATGGCAAGCTGGATGGCAGCGTTCTGCTGCGGTCCAGCCTGTCATCTCGATGTAGCAGAGCTGGAGCTGTCCTGGGAACCATGGAAAGGTAAGGATGAGGTTGCTTTATTATTTTACTTTTATTGCAGGAGATCGTTGGCTTCAGCTGGAATGGGCGTGATGGTAAGTATGGTTTAATTTAGAACAATAAAGAATTGTGTCTTTATTTCAATTAAAGGACTTTATTCTGGGTGTTTGTGTTTTTTTTTTAACTTTGACTATGGGGTTAGTAATGGGGGTGTCTTATAGACGCCTCTCCATTACTAACCTGGGCTTGATGTCAGCTGGCATTATAAGCTGACATCAACCCCAACCCTATTACCCCCTGCCACCGCACCTGGGCAGCGTGGAAGAGCGAGGCTAAGTGCCAGAATTGGCGCATCCTATGGATGCGCCATTTCTGGGGCGGCTGAGGGCTGGTGTTTCTAGCCTGGGAGGGGGCCAATATTCATGGCTCCCTTCCTGGGCTATTAATATCAGCCCCCAGCTGTCTGCCTAGCCTTTGCTAGCTATTAAATTAGGGGGGACCCCACGTCATTTTTTGGGGGGGGGTCCTCCATTTTAATAGCTAGTAAAGGCTAGGTATTCAGCTGGGGGCTGATATTAGTAGCCTGGGAAGCTCCGTGGGTATTACCCCCTTCCCAGGCTTCAAACATCTGCCCCAGCTGTCTGCTTAACCTCCGCTAGAGACTAAAATTACGGGGAACCCCACGCCAATTTTTTTTAATAATAAATCCTTTATTTTAATACTAAATGACAAGTACAGTAACCAACACTGTCACTGTACTTCATATATATGTGACTGACATGTTTCTATCTATCTAATCTATGTGTGAAGCTCTATTCTGTCTGTTATAAATTGTCGGGTACAGATGCTGAATTGCCTGCCGGCTTTTTTAAAGAGACGGTGCATGAAAACACTATTATTTTTTTTAATAAATCCTTTGCAGTAAATGACAAGTACAGTAAGCAACACTGTCACTGTACTTCATATATATGTGACTGACATATTTCTATCTATCTAATCTATGTGTGAAGCTCTATTCTGTCTGTTATAAATTGTCGGGTACCGCTGCTGAATTGCCGGCCGGCTTTTTTAAAGAGACGGTGCACGAAAACACTATTATATTTTTTAATAAATCCTTTACACTAAATGACAAGTACAGTAAGCAACACTGTCACTGTACTTCATATATATGTGACTGACATGTTTCTATCTATCTAATCTATGTGTGAAGCTCTATTCTGTCTGTTATAAATTGTCGGGTACAGATGCTGAATTGCCAGCCGGCTTTTTTAAAGAGACGGTGCATGAAAACACTATTATTTTTTTAAATAAATTCTTTGCAGTAAATGACAAGTACAGTAAGCAACACTGTCACAGTACTTCATATATACAGTACAGACCAAAAGTTTGGATACACCTTCTCATTTAAAGATTTTTCTGTATTTTCATGACTTTGAAAATTGTACATTCACACTGAAGGCATCAAAACTATGAATTAACACATGTGGAATTATATACTTAACAAAAAAGTGTGAAACAACTGAAAATATGTCTTATATTCTAGGTTCTTCAAAGTAGCCACCTTTTGCTTTGATGACTGCTTTGCACACTCTTGGCATTCTCTTGATGACTTTCAAGAGGTAGTCACCGGAAATGGTTTTCACTTCACAGATGTGCCCTGTCAGGTTTAATAAGTGGGATTTCTTGCCTTATAAATGGGGTTGGGACCATCAGTTGTGTTGTGCAGAAGTCAGGTGGATACACAGCTGATAGTTCTACTGAATAGATTGTTAGAATTTGTATTATAGCAGGAAAAAAGCAGCTAAGTAAAGAAAAACGAGTGGCCATCATTACTTTAAGAAATGAAGGTCAGTCAGTCCGAAAAATTGGCCAAACTTTTAAAGTGTCCCCAAGTGCAGTTGCAAAAACCATCAAGCGCTACAAAGAAACTGGCTCATATGAGGACCGCCCCAGGAAAGCAAGACCAAGAGTCACCTCTGCTACTGAGGATAAGTTTATCCGAGTCACCAGCCTCAGAAATCGCAGGTTAACAGCAGCTCAGATTAGAGACCAGGTCAATGCCACACAGAGTTCTAGCAGCAGACACATCTCTTCAACAACTGTTAAGAGGAGACTTTGTGCAGCAGGCCTTCATGGTAAAATAGCTGCTAGGAAACCACTGCTAAGGACAGGCAACAAGCAGAAGAGACTTATTTGGGCTAAAGAACACAAAGAATGGACATTAGACCAGTGGAAATCTGTGCTTTGGTCTGATGAGTCCAAATTTGAGATCTTTGGTTCCACCATGTCTTTGTGCGACGCAGAAAAGGTGAACGGATGGACTCTACATGCCTGGTTCCCACGATGAAGCATGGAGGAGGAGGTGTGATGGTGTGGGGGTGCTTTGCTGGTGACACTGTTGGGGATTTATTCAAAATTGAAGGCATACTGAACCACCATGGCTACCACAGCATCTTGCAGCGGCATGCTATTCCATCTGGTTTGCGTTTAGTTGGACCATCATTTATTTTTCAACAGGACAATGACCCCAAACACACCTCCAGGCTGTGTAAGGGCAATTTGACCAAGAAGGAGAGTGATGGGGTGCTATGCCAGATGACCTGGCCTCCACAGTCACCAGACCTGAACCCAATCGAGATGGTTTGGGGTGAGCTGGACCGCAGAGTGAAGGCAAAAGGGCCAACAAATGCTAAGCATCTCTGGGAACTCCTTCAAGATTGTTGGAAGACCATTTCCGGTGACTACCTGTTGAAGCTCATCAAGAGAATGCCAAGAGTGTGCAAAGCAGTCATCAAAGCAAAAGGTGGCTACTTTGAAGAACCTAGAATATAAGACATATTTTCAGTTGTTTCACACTTTTTTGTTAAGTATATAATTCCACATGTGTTAATTCATAGTTTTTATGCCTTCAGTGTGAATGTACAATTTTCAAAGTCACGAAAATACAGAAAAATCTTTAAATGAGAAGGTGTGTCCAAACTTTTGGTCTGTACTGTATGTGACTGACATGTTTCTATCTATCTAATCTATGTGTGAAGCTCTATTCTGTCTGTTATAAATTGTCGGGTACCGCTGCTGAATTGCCGGCCGGCTTTTTTAAAGAGACGGTGCACGAAAACACTATTATATTTTTTAATAAATCCTTTACACTAAATGACAAGTACAGTAAGCAACACTGTCACTGTACTTCATATATATGTGACTGACATGTTTCTATCTATCTAATCTATGTGTGATGCTCTATTCCTTCATGTCTAAATTGTCGGGTACCGGTGTATGCCGCTGCTGAATTGCCGGCCGGCTTTTTTAAAGAAAGCGTCTTCTGAGCAGTTTGTCAGCTTTTGGACACCTTTGAAGGTGTTTTCTATGTGTTCCTATGTGTTTTTGTTTGCCTGCCATTGGTTTTAACGGTGTTCGACGGTGTTCTAAGGTGTTCGACGAACAGTTCGACGAACAGTTCCTCGAACATCCCGGTGTTCGACGAACCGAACCGAACCCGAACACTACGGGGGTGGCTCAACACTAGTTGTTGATTATGTCCGACTACGCCACCCGTGGATTTGCGGTCATTAGGAACCGCCGCTGCAAGGCAGACCGCTGGGGCTGATGATGTATGCAGCTGGGATGGTGTGACTCCCCACGGGAAGAGTGCGGCCCCAGGGCAGTGTAGTGGATGGTGGGCGTGATGGTAGTGAGAGTCCCAGTGCTGATAGTGCTGGAGGAGCAAGGAGCACACAGACAACAGGTTGCAGTCCAGGGTCTTTACTAGAACAGGTAAATTGACCCACAAACAGTCCCAGCTATGAGCGGACCTGGATGTCTGAGAGCAACGGGGAAATTGGCCCTAGTCAGGGTGAGGGTGTAGGCCTACCGTGCTTTCTGCGCTCCTTCTGACTATCTCCTCTTTATAGGATAACAGCCCACGCTTCCGAGCTTTCCGTGTATCCTCGCCTGTTTGGCCTGCGACGTGGGTTCCTTTCTGCTCCCAGCCTTGTACGGCTTTACTGGTCCCTTCGGTTGTGGCAGGGCCTCCAGGCTTCTTAGGCCAAGGAATATACAGTCCCTTGCGGACTGGTTATCTGCTGGAGAATGTGGAATCCTTCCAGCCTCCGACACCAAAGTCTGGTAAAGTAAGTCTTTTATCTGCCAAGACAGGCTGTCTTCGCCTCTTGTCTCTGGCTTGTGGCTCTCCTCCTGCCACACTTCCTCTTAGGTGCAATACAACTTTCTGTCCCTGCTCTGCTCTGGGACAAGTCTCAGTCCTGAGACAGGCCTTCAAGTTCTCTCTAACCCTGCCCCCAGTACCAGCTTTTATAGGGGCAGCCAGCTCCCCCTACTGGCCTGAGACAGGAGGCATTGCATGCTAATGTTCCCCTGACTAGAGAACCTCCCCCTTGCTCTCAGACACAGCTTTAATTACACTTGTGGCATCCAGGCCAGGGTGACACATTCCCCCCTAGTGAAATTTAGTACTCCGGGACTAAACAATAAACAAGGATAATATACATGACTATAAAACATTAATAGACAAACGACGCACAGATTGAGTTCTTAAGGTCACAGTGTGGCCTGTGACCGGGTGTCCATATCACCAATACAACGGGGAGCCTTAACCAGGTGGGGGTTTGTCCTACCCCAAGTCCTTCACAGTCTTAGTTCATTCCTGGGTTAGGCTCCGAACGCAGTCCATACAAGGTCCCGGTTATAAAAAGTCCATAACCATTGAGTCCTTACGGTAGCTGCAAGAAACTGAAACACAGAATTACCAAACATGCATGTAACTTGGCAAACAATTCAACATTTGGCAACAGGGTTATTTACAATTTCAGCGCGCTCTATATTTTCCAGCGAGCGGATATCTGCCCCTTTGTGCTCCTGGTTGATCTACGTAGCTCACTGTCTGGTGGTGGACTGACTTGGCTTTCCCCACTAGCGTTAGGGGCGCAGCTACCAGCTGGGTGTACAGGTAGGGCAGGCAGCTGTCTGCGGGTCCTTTGGCTTACCGCAGGCATGGCAGGCTCACTGTCAGCAGAGGGTTGACTCTCCTGGGCTGCTGGTACAGGCTCTTCTGCCTCTGGAACTGCTTGCTCCTCTTCACCTTCCGGCTCTGGTGTTGGTTGTTGCTGTGCCGGTTGCAGGAAATGCAGGACGGGTAGCACTATAGCATCATTTATTCGAGTCCGGGACTGAGGGAACTCTCCGAGAACGGTGCTGATCATTTCTTCCTTGTCCTCTGCGGGTTCAAGGTCACTGTGATCCTCTTCTGCACTACGGAGTTGCTCGGGGCATCTTTTGAGGTGGTCTCTGGAGACGACACTAGTGGTTTCTCCTCCGTCCTTGGTGATCACGCACACCTTCGGGTTGTCGTGATCAGACTGCAGTACAGTGTAGGGTTCCCTTTCCCACTGGTCGTCCAACTTATGTAGCCTTCTCTTCCGCTTCAGGACCTGCTCACCAGGTTCTAGGGGACCAGCAGGGGCGTGTTGGTTGAAGAGTCTTTCTTGCCTTTCTCTCACCTGGGCCAGGCTCTTCTCCACACTCTCCTGTACCTTCTTGTACTGCAGTTGCCTTTCCGTATCCCAGTCCACATCCGGGGAGGTGTCCTCAGGTGTTAGGACTCCCATCTCCAGGTCTATGGGCAGCTTACCTGGTCTGGCTCGCATCAGGTAAGCCGGGGTGCAGTTTGTAGCATTCACCGGGATATGATTGTATAAGTCTATCAGATCCGCCAGTTTTTCTGGCCACAGGCTGCGTTCCTCCAGGGGCAACGTCTTTAGGAGATCAATGACTATATCGTTCATCTTCTCACACATCCCGTTGGTTTGGGGGTGGTAAGGCGTTGTACGAATCTTCTTACAGCCATAGAGGTTGCAGAATTCCTGGAAGATTTCAGCCTCGAACGCTGGACCCTGGTCTGTCAGGACCTGTTCCGGATACCCGTGTGGGCGGCAGAAATATTGCTGGAAGGCTCTGGCCGCTGTTTGGGCTGTCAAGTCCTTTACCGGGACCACCACTAGAAAACGGGAATAGTGGTCCACGATTGTCAGGGCATAGATGTATCCAGACCGGCTTGGAGCCAATTTGACGTGGTCCAGAGCTACCAGCTCAAGAGGCTGCGTGGTGACGATGGGCCTCAAGGGTGTCTTCTGGCTGGTGCGGTCCTTCCTCCTCAGGTGACAAGGGCCACAGTCTCTGCACCACTTTTCTACAGCTCCTCTCATGCCGACCCAAAAGAATCTTCCTCTTAGCAGGAACTCCAGTTTCTTCCAACCGAAGTGTCCCGCTCTGTCATGGTAAGCCCCCAGGACCATAGCTTCATCCCGCCTTGGGACCACGACTTGCCAGGTCAGCTCGTGCGTCCGGTGGTTGACAATCCTTCTGCACAACTTGCCTTCGTAGAGGAACAGCTTGCTCTTCTCCTTCCACAGCTGCTTGGCTTCCTCTGGAGCATCCGAATCCATGCGGACGTCTTCCTGGGTCAGCAGATCTTTCACCAGGCGGATGGCAGGGTCACTATCTTGGGTCTCGGCCCAGCTGTGGTGAGGTAGGGGATTGATCATCACGGTTGTTAGATCCTCCTCCTTCACGCGGTGGGAGTATTGAGCGGCTCCATACCGGTGAAACGCGGGGAGTTCTACCTCCTCCAGCTCTTCTGGGTCTTCGTCACCTTCAGGTAAGTGAGGCATCCTCGATAGGGCGTCAGCATTGGCATTGGTTTTGGCGGGCCGGTACTTGATCACGAAGTCATAGTTGGAGAGACGGGCCATCCACCGCTGTTCTAGGGCACCCAGTCTTGCATTGTCCAGGTGTGTCAACGGGTTGTTGTCCGTGTACACGGTGAACTTTGCGGAGGCCAGGTAATGCTTGAAGCGTTCCGTCACGGCCCACACCACTGCCAAGAATTCTAGCTTGAAGGAGCTGTAATTCTCCGGTTTCCTCTCGGTGGGCCTCAGCTTCCGGCTGGCGTACGCGATCACCCGTTCTCTGCCCTGTTAGTTTTGGGACAGTACGGCTCCCAGTCCCACATTACTGGCGTCTGTGTGGAGAATGAAAGGCTGGCCATAATCAGGGTAGGCCAGGATCTCATCCCCCGTGAGGGCCATCTTTAGCTGGCGGAAGGACTCCTCTTCAGGTTTATCCCACTTGAAGGGTGGCTTTTGACTTCTGGACTTAGACTGTCCGATCAGGAGGTCCTGCAAAGGAGCTGCCATCTTAGTGAACCCGGGGATGAACCTTCGGTAGTAGCCTACCAACTCGAGAAACTGTCTCACCTCTTTGATGTTTGAGGGGCTTGGCCAGCTCTTAATTGCCGTGACCTTTTCAGGGTCGGGGGCTACTCCTTCTGCACTTACCACGTGCCCTAGGTACTGGACATTTGGTTTCAGCAGGTGACACTTCGATGGTTTCACCTTCAGGCCATAGCCTGCCAGGGCTTCGAACACCTCGGCCAGGTGCTTCAGATGGTCCTCGTAGGTCTTCGAATAGACGATCACATCGTCCAGGTAAAGGAGGACCGTCTCGAAGTTTCGGTGCCCTAGACAGCATTCCATCAGCCGCTGGAAGGTCCCTGGTGCGTTGCAGAGCCCGAAGGGCATACAGTTGAACTCACTCAGTCCCATCGGGGTGGTGAAGGCGGTCTTCTCCTTGTCAGCCTCTGCCACAGGAACCTGCCAGTACCCGCTAGTAAGGTCCAAAGTAGAAAAGAAGTTAGCAGATTTTAGTGCGGCTAAAGACTCCTCTATTCTAGGCAGCGGATATGCGTCTTTGTGGGTGATACGGTTGATTTGTCTATAGTCCACCCACATTCTCATGGTGCCGTCTTTCTTTTTCACCAGAACCAAGGGGGCTGCCCAGGGGCTACAGCTATCTCTAATGACCCCAGCTTCCTTCATTTCTCTTAGCATGCCCTTTGCGTTCTGATAATGTGCAGGGGGTACAGGTCTGTGTCTTTCTTTTATCGGTGGGTGGCTCCCTGTGGGGATGTGGTGTTCTATCCCTTTTACTCTGCCGAAGTCTAGCGGGTGCTTACTAAAGACTCTCTCGTACTCCTGTACCACACGGTAGACTCCTTGTTTTTGGTGCAGGGGAGTGGAGTCAGCACCCACGTGGAGTTTCTGGCACCAGTCCTCCTTTTGTTTCTGGGAGTCATTACCCTCCGCCTGAGGAGATGGAGGCAAGGGTTCCACAGCCCTGATAGCTTTGTGTTCGACAACAAACAGTTTGGCGAGTGTAGCGTACCTGGGTAAGTGTACCTCTCTCTCCCCAATGTTGAGAATACGAACGGGCACCCTCCCATGACGGACATCAACCACCCCCCGGGCTGTCAAAATGGTGGGCCTGCTGTCTGAGTACACGGGTTCTACCATGGCTTGGTAGTCTCTGCCTCTCAACCCGATTGCAGTCCGACACCAGATCATCATTTCACTTTTGGGAGGCATGGAAATGGGGAATGGGTCACTCATTCTTACGCTACCGATCTCACCACCAGACAGTTCTACCTGCTGCCGTCTCATCAGGGCTTTTATCTCCTTGTTGAGGACTCTCTGTTGGCTGGAACTAGCATTCACCGCCACCTGTTGTAGAATTACAATTACCTCTGAAAGACAATTTTCAATTACGTTAGTACCCACAGTTATTTTAGGGTGACTTTCACGTCGGTCAATGTCCACAATAATTACTACCTGTGCCGGTAGTTCAACTTTACCAATTTTAATGGTCATCTCCTTGAACGCCATCTGCGGCACGGGTAAGCCATTACTGGCGATGATGCTCAAGTTACTGTCTGGATACCGTGTGATATCAGCATCAGTCCAATACTGCTTAAAAAGTACATAAGGGATAGTGGTTACTTGCGACCCAGTATCCAGCAAGGCTCTCATGGGGATACCGTCCAGCACCACGGGTAAAACCGGGCGCCCCCCAACGTACTTATCACGCCAATTATAAGGGCCTGGTGATTTTATGCCTGGGGGTTGGCCCTCTGCCCCAGGTTGGACCCGTTTAAATTACAGTTCCTGGAAATGTGTCCGGGCTGGTTGCATCAACGGCAAATGGGCTGTCCATCCTCTGCGTAGCGGTCTGTGGGCCTCCCTCGGAACGACGGGATCCTCCTCTGTCGACGCCACGGGACATCCTCCGGACTTGAAGCCAGCTCTATGGGTCTTGACGGGTCCACTTGCAACACCTGGACGGTCCTGGTCAACGCCGCGACGCTCCTGGTCAGCTCCTGGACTTGGTGGTGCAGGTCTTTCAACGGGGCTTGGTTCAGGGCCTGTGCATCAGCCCCCACGGGGTCCATGGAGGAGGGCGCCGCCTCCTGGTGGTAGGTGAGAGCAGGGCGCCGGGGGTTTATAGCGCCACTGGTTGCAGATTCACGGAGCACCCTTATGGCCCTGTCCTTAAATTGGGCAAAGGTCAGGTCGGGGTTCTGAAAGAACATGAGGCGCAGCTGGGCCCTGTGGGCGCTGGACAGCAGATCTTCTATGAACTGTTCTGTTAGCAGCTTATCCGTTTCCTGCACACTGCCAGGGTCAGTTTGTTGAATAGCCCTCAAGGCTTCCTGCAGATTTAGGGCATAGTCTCTGATGCTGTCCTGTGCCCGCTGCTTACATCCATAGAACCTCATTTTAATCTCAGCAGAGGTACGTGTGTCAAAGGTACCCTGCAGCCGGGCCAGAATACCCTTCACAGTCCTTTTCTCCTCAGTGGGCCATGATTTTACCTCCCTTTGGGCTGCGCCAGTTAACTGCCCTGTTAGTATGCTGACCTTCTGTTCCTCTGTCAGGGGGTAGACTTGGAACAAACTGTACAGCCTTTCCTTAAAGTCAGTTAGGGCATGGGGCTCCCTTGAGTACTTGGGCAGCCAGGCCGCTCCAGGGATGTAGGGCAGGGAAAAGGGCATCACCGCTGCTGCAGCCGCGTTGGGGGTAGTGGGTGTAGCGCCGGCGTCCCTGCCCTCTGCTAGGCAGGGACGCTGTTCCCCTCACCTCTCTGCTCCGTGCCCGGCGTCCTCCTCCCGCTCTGCTGGCAGCGCTCGCTCCTTCCCAGCCACTGTGCTTAGGGCACGCGCGCGCTCTCCCTCCCTCTTAAAGGGGCCGCGCGCGCCGTCCTAAGGAGTCCCCGGCCAATGGCCGGAGGACTTCACCATATATAAGGCACCTCCTCCAAAATGGAGGTGCCCGAGCAATGTTGTTGCACTGTTCACTACTCTGCTTCAGCCCTCAGGTCCCGTTGCCAGTTACCTGCCAGATACCTGCCAGATTCCTGCCAGCTTGCTGTCTTATTCCTGCCTGATTATCTGCTACCTGCCTGCTAGTCTGAGGTCCGACGGTCTGCCTTACTACTCCTGTCAGTCTGTCTAAGGACCAGCCTGTCCGCTCACCTGGGAGCGCACTTCAGCCACCTGCCTGCTTGCCTGAAGTCCGACGGTCTGCCTTCCAACTCCTGTCAGTCTGTCTATGGACCAGCTTGCCTGCTCACCTGGGAGCACACATCTGCTACCTGCCTGCTAGCCTACCTGGAGGCTCCGCCGTCACGTGCTGTGACCACCTGCCTGTCCAGTGACTCCTGCCCGCTCACCTGGGAGCGCTCATCTGCTGCTTGTCTGTTAGCCTACCTGGAGGCTCTGCCGTCACGTGCTGTGACCACCCGCCTGTCCAGAGACTTCTGCCCGCTCACCTGGGAGCGCTCATCTGCCGCCTGTCTGTTGGTCTTCCTGGAGGCTCCGCCGTCACATGCTGTGACCACCCGTTCATCCAGAGACTCTCGCCTGCTCACCTGGGAGCTCACGTCTATCATCAGCCGCCACAGGTCGTACCAACCCTTTACCCAGAGACTGCCCCGGTCACTTGCCGTGACCATCTGCCCGTTCATCCAGAGACTGCCCCGGTCACTTGCCGTGACCATCTGCCCGTTCATTCAGAGACTGCCCCGGTCACTTGCCGTGACCATCTGCCCGTTCATTCAGAGACTGCCCCGGTCACTTGCCGTGACCATCTGCCCGTTCATCCAGAGACTGCCCCGGTCACTTGCCGTGACCTCCAGCCCGTTCACTCAGAGACTGTCCCGGTCACCTGCTGTTAGAACCTTGCTGTTAGGTTTTTTTTCCTTTGCTGGTCACATGACCTTGTTGGCCTATTTAATCCTGCTCCGCCCTTCTGGCTTTGCTGGACTTCATTGTATATCTACTTTCTAGCTAGCCTGTGCTCTGTATCTATCTCTGTTAGTTTGCTTGGTCTACGGACCTCTATGTTCTATCTATTTTGTTTGTTCGTCTGTCTGCTACTATTTCTGTTAGGAGGTGTCCCATATTCCTCCCAGTCCTTAGTACTTGTAGGGATTCCCTCCTCACATCTATAGGTCTCCGTACAGACTAGATTAGGACTTTAGCAGGTCTGTTACATCGTAGGGATTCAGCTGAGTCTTATAGTAGGGACAGATCTCCTCTCTTTCCTTAGCTTTGGTAGCAGAACATAACAGTAAGTCCAGCCTGCAAATTCTCTAAGGAAAGATTTTTTTTTTTTTTTTTTTTTTTGTTCCATCATGGTGTCGGTTCAGGATTTGGCTAAACACCTGCAGGGACTCTCTCTGGAAGTGGCCGAGCTCCGTCAGCACGTGAGTAACTGTCCTGGAGCATATTTCTTGGAGCCTAAGGTATGTTTGCCGGATTTATTTTTTGGTGAACATCGAGAATTTTTTTCATTTAAAAATGCTTGCTTATTGTATTTTCGTTTGAGACCCAAGTCCTCTGGGGATGAATCCCAGCGCGTAGGGTTCATAATGTCACTTTTGCGCAAAGAGCCTCAGGAGTGGGCCTTTTCTTTGCAACCTAGTGATACATGCTTCAGATCAGTGGATAGTTTTTTTTCTGCTTTAGGACTATTATATGATGATCCTGACCGTGTGGCATCAGCTGAGACTGAGTTGAGACGTTTAAAACAAGGATCAGGTAATGTCGAAAAATATTGTACTCATTTTCGTCGTTGGTCCACTCAAACAGGGTGGAACGATTCTGCTCTGAAAAGTCTATTTCTTGCTGGGCTCAGTGAAAGGGTTAAAGACCTGCTAATTGCTTATCCTACACCTGAGGATTTGCAACAGGCTATGCAATTAGCTATACGGGTGGATAGAAGACTGCGTGCTAGGGTTAATGAGAGCAAATCCTCTGCTATGTCAGTTTCTGGTTATGATAATGTGTGTACTAACAGTGGTGAACCGATGGAGATTGGATCGGTGGCACCTCGCTCTCAAGAAAAAGACCGTCGTTTTTCAGAAGGCTTGTGTTTCTATTGCGGAAAATCTGGTCATTTGATTAAAGGCTGTGAGCTTCGTATGAAGAAAGGAAAAAAAAATGGTCAGTCACGCCCGTATTGCCTGTTTAAATTCCAAGGGTATATTTTTAGCTGCTTCCACAATTGCTCAGGAAAAATTAATGGAATTTCGGGTGTTTGTTGATTGCGGGTCTACACTGAATGTAATTGATGGGGGATTCGTGGAAAAACTCAATTTAAAACCTGAACCTTTATCATCCCCCATTGCTGTGGTTTCTGTGGATGGCTCCCCTTTGAAGAATATTACTCTTAAGGTCAGTGAATTTCCTCTCACTATTAATGGTGTTCACCATGAGAAATTGGATTTGGTAGTGTTGAATAACTTGCCTTCTCCAGTAATATTGGGATTGCCCTGGTTAAAATTTCACAATCCTGTACTGGATTGGTCTACCAGTGAAATTAAATCCTGGAGCCATAAATGTTATGACAAGTGTTGTAACGGGCGTATTGCAGCTCTGGATAGGGGAGAATTGCCTGTTCCTATTCAGGATTTTTGGAGAGTTTTTTCTGAGAAGGAATCGCAGGTTTTGCCTCCCCATAGAGACTATGATTGTTCTATTGAATTTGTCCCTGGAGCGACTCTTCCTAAAAGTCGTTTATTTAACCTTACCATTCCTGAGAGGAAGGCTTTGGAGGAATACATACAGACAAGTTTGGCCGCCGGTCACATTAGGCCCTCTAAGTCTCCTGTGGCGGTTGGATTTTTTTTTGTAAAAAAAAAGGACGGCGGTTTACGTCCTTGTCTGGATTTTCGTGAGATTAACAAAATTACGGTACGCAATCCTTACCCACTGCCATTGATTCCTGATCTGTTTAACCAGTTATTGGGGGCCAAGTGGTTCTCTAAAATTGACCTTAAGGGGGCATACAATCTGTTGCGCATGAAGGAGGGTGATGAATGGAAGACTGCTTTTAACACTCCTGTGGGTCATTTTGAGAATCTGGTTATGCCTTTTGGTCTTACTAATGCTCCTGCATTTTTTCAGAATCTGATTAATGACATCCTTAGACCTTTGATCGGTAAAAATGTGGTTGTGTATTTGGATGACATTTTGATTTATTCGCCAGATCTGGAGTCTCATTGGCGGAGCGTGCGTGAGGTATTACAGTTATTAATGGACAATTCGCTTTTTGCTAAGCTGGAGAAATGTGAGTTCGCTGTACAGAGAATTAGTTTTTTGGGCTACATTATCTCCAGCAAAGGTTTTGAGATGGATCCGGTTAAGGTTCAGGCTGTGCAGGAATGGCCTAGGCCTATTGGTTTGAAATCGATACAGAGGTTTTTGGGTTTCGCCAATTACTACAGAAAATTCATAAAAAATTTTTCTAGTATTGTCAAACCTCTGACTGATCTCACCAGGAAAAGTGCTGATGCGGTTCAGTGGTCTTCTGAGGCCATTGAAGCTTTTGTGTATCTCAAGGAGAGGTTCACCTCTGCTCCCATCCTTATGCAGCCTGATGTTACTAGGCCGTTTTTGGTTGAGGTTGATGCTTCCTCTGTGGGGGTTGGCGCAGTATTGTCTCAGGATAACGGGGATGGATTACATCCCTGTGCCTTTTTTTCAAAAAAATTTTCGGAGACTGAACTGAATTACGATATTGGTAATCGGGAATTATTGGCTATTAAACTCGCATTTGAACACTGGCGCCACTTCTTGGAAGGTGCGGAATTTCCCGTTCAGGTTCTTACGGATCATAAAAATCTGATATATCTTGATGCTGCCAAGCGCCTGAATGCCCGTCAGGCTAGGTGGGCACTGTTTTTCTCGCGGTTTAATTTCTCCGTTACTTACATCCCTGGTACTAAGAATGTTAAGGCGGATGCCTTGTCTCGCAGTTTTTCTCCCATAGTCGGTGCTGAGAAAGAGGAAAACATTTTACAAGAAGGTGTTGTGATAGCTGCTTTAGACTCCGTTTTGGAAGATGAGATTCTTAAAGCTCAGGAGAATGCCCCATCTAACACTCCTCATGGGAGGTTGTTTGTGCCTGGGACCTTTAGGAGAGATTTGTTTGTTGAGTGTCACGAATCTCGGTTGGCAGGTCATCCCGGAATCTCTGAGACCAAGAGACTGGTGGGTCGCAGTTTTTGGTGGCCTGGATGGCAGAAGGAAGTCATTAAGTGGGTGCGCCAATGTACTATATGTGCTAGATCTAAGTCCTCACATACTCCTGCTGCGGGGTTGCTTTGTCCTTTGGAGGTCCCCAGTGCTCCTTGGACACATTTGGCTATGGACTTTATAACTGACCTTCCCTCCTCTGAGGGTTTTACTGTCATCTGGGTGGTCGTGGACCGTTTTAGCAAGATGTGTCACTTGGTTCCCTTCGTCAAACTGCCCTGCGCTAAAACTCTCGCTAAGGCCTTTGTCAAGGAAATTGTCAGACTTCATGGCGTTCCTACTGACATTGTTTCTGATAGGGGTCCTCAGTTCGTGGCTCGTTTTTGGCGTGCCTTTTGTGACAGGTTGGGAATTCATTTGTTGTTTTCGTCCGGATATCATCCTGAATCTAATGGCCAGACAGAAAGGAAAAACCAGGATGTTGAGCAGTTCTTGCGTTGTTTTGTGGCAGACAATCAAGAGGGGTGGTCTGAGTTTCTGCCACTTGCCGAATTTGCTCTGAACAATCATACATCTTCTTCTGCTGGTTGTTCGCCTTTTTTTTGTTGTTCTGGGAGACATCCGTCGTTTGGGTCGTTCTCCAAGTTGGGATCTGCCGTGCCTGAGGAGGAGAATTTTTCCGGTAATTTGGAAAGAGTTTGGACGGATGTGCGTGGTAATCTTCAGGAGGCCAACAGAAAATCTAAAGACTACTTTGATAGGAAACGACAGGAGGTTTTGTTCGCTGTTGGTGACATGGTTTGGTTGTCCTCTAGGAATCTGCGGTTGAGGATTCCTTCTAAGAAATTGGGTCCCAAGTTTGTAGGGCCCTTTAAGGTGCTTCAGGTTGTCAACCAATCTGCTGTTAGGTTGGAGGTTCCTACCTCCTGGAGAATTAATCCGGTCTTTCATGTCTCTCTGTTAAAAAAAGCTGTTGTGTCGGATGGTGACGCCTCTGCCTCTGTTCCTCCGGTGGTGGAGGACGGGGAATATGAAATTTCTCGCATCCTTGACTCTAGACGGTATAGAGGTAGTTTGCAGTATCTTGTGGCCTGGAAAGGTTTCGGACCCGAGGATAACTCTTGGGTGAGGTCAGATGATGTTTCCGCGTCCAGACTTATCAGAGCGTTTCACAGGAGATTTCCTGATAAGCCTGGTCCTAGGGGATCCGGAGGATCCTCTTAGAAGGGGGGGTACTGTTAGAACCTTGCTGTTAGGTTTTTTTTCCTTTGCTGGTCACATGACCTTGTTGGCCTATTTAATCCTGCTCCGCCCTTCTGGCTTTGCTGGACTTCATTGTATATCTACTTTCTAGCTAGCCTGTGCTCTGTATCTATCTCTGTTAGTTTGCTTGGTCTACGGACCTCTATGTTCTATCTATTTTGTTTGTTCGTCTGTCTGCTACTATTTCTGTTAGGAGGTGTCCCATATTCCTCCCAGTCCTTAGTACTTGTAGGGATTCCCTCCTCACATCTATAGGTCTCCGTACAGACTAGATTAGGACTTTAGCAGGTCTGATCGCAGGATCAGGTTCCCTGTTACATCGTAGGGATTCAGCTGAGTCTTATAGTAGGGACAGATCTCCTCTCTTTCCTTAGCTTTGGTAGCAGAACATAACACCTGCTGTGACTTCCTGCCCATCTTCCCTGGTCGCCACCCGCTCCCTTACAAGGACCGCCCCCTTGTATAGTAGCTCAGAGGTTCCGCCTCCCAGACCCGCTACAGTTTGCTCGGGCCATGGAACCCGGTGGCACCCAAGCTCCCTCGCTCTCGGACCTGTGTCATGAACTGTCCCGTCAAAGGTCCCAACAGGAGTCCATCCTGGGTCACCTGCGGAATGTCAATACTCGCCTGGACACTCTGACTGCTCCACCAGCAACCTCCGCCAGTGCCATGTCTCGCAATCCGGCAGCTCCGCTGCCCACTAATACCATGGTATCCTACCCCGGACCCCGGCTTTCTGCACCTCCTCGCTTAGGAGGCGACTCCGCCCAGGCTTGGGGCTTCATAAATCAGTGCACCCTGCACTTTGAACTATTGTCCCACCAGTTTAACTCCGACCGAGCCAAAATTGCATTCATCATGTCCCATCTCACCGGGGAGGCCCTGGCCTGGCTAAATCCTCTATGGAAGAGAGGAGACCCCCTGGTGTCCAACTTGCCTGCTTTTCTCACGGCTTTCCGGAAAGTCTTCGACGAACCCGGACGGAAGACCTCATCCGCATCATCACTGCTACGCCTCCGTCAGGGAAGTCTCACCGTGGGCCAATATGCCATACGGTTCCGTACCCTTGCCTCGGAGCTGGCCTGGGATAACGACGCTCTGGTATCCGTCTTCTGGGAGGGTCTGTCCGGCCGTATTAAAGATGAACTTGCCGGTCGGGACATCCCTACCACTCTCGATGATCTAATAACTCTTGCCACCCGGATTGACCTACGGTTCCAGGAGCGTGCCAAAGAGGTCACCCGTGAAAGGAGGTTACCACGTCTAGCTCCTACTTTTCAGAAACCCGTCACTCCCTCCGTCTCTACCCAGGTACACTCTCCTGAGCCTATGCAGGTCGACCAGACCAAGATGGTCAAAACCCGTCAGGACTTACGCCGTGCCGAGGGGAGCTGCTTCTACTGTGGCAGTAAGGAGCACCGGATCCGTACCTGCCCGGAGAGGTCGGGAAACGCCTGTGTCTAGGTTCGCTCACAGAGGTCAACCTAGACAAGAATAAATCCTCTCCATCTCTGTTGTTGTCAGTTTCAATCGTCTGCGGGGAGAACCGTTATTTCGAACTAGCCCAACTTGACTCTGGAGCAGCCGGGAATCTTATTTCACAGTCCCTGGTAGAGAAATACCGCATCCCCACCAAACCTCTGGCTGTACCCTTGTCTTTTGCTGCCGTGGATGGGGGTCTCTTACCACGCCCCATCCAACTCATCACCGAATCCATTACTCTGCAGGTGGGAATGCTGCATTCTGAGAGTATCTCCTTTCATGTTCTGCCTGGACTCTCCCACGCCCTCTTGCTAGGCCTACCTTGGCTCCAGAGACATGCACCCGTGCTTGACTGGCAGACCGGAGAAGTCCTTCGCTGGGGACAGGTCTGCCATAAGACCTGTCTGGTTCCCGTCCATCCCGTCCGTCCTTCTCCTACCCCAGCTAATCTACCTGGACTTCCGATTCCTTATTGGTCTTATGCTGATGTCTTTAATAAAATGGAAGCAGAGACACTACCCCCTCATAGACCATACGACTGCCCTATCGACCTGTTACCTGGTACTACTCCTCCCCGTGGGCGTATTTATCCATTATCCGCTGCTGAGACCCGGTCGATGTCCGAATATATTGAGGAGAATCTGGCCAGGGGATTCATCCGGAAATCTACCTCCCCGGCGGGAGCAGGCTTCTTTTTCGTCAAAAAGAAGGACGGCTCTCTCCGTCCCTGTATAGACTATAGAGGCCTTAACCAGATCACGGTGAAGAATAAGTACCCCCTTCCGCTCATTCCGGAGTTATTTGATCGTCTGAGGGGGGCTAGAATCTTCACCAAACTGGACCTCCGTGGGGCGTACAACCTGGTTCGTATCCGTCAGGGGGATGAATGGAAGACGGCATTCAACACCCGGGACGGCCACTATGAATATCTGGTAATGCCCTTTGGTCTCTGTAACGCTCCTGCCGTCTTTCAAGAGTTGGTCAATGACATCTTCCGGGACCTTCTCTACTCCTGCGTAGTGGTGTACCTGGACGACATCTTGGTCTTCTCTCCGGATCTCCAGACTCACCGGAGGGACGTTCGTCAGGTCCTGCTCAGGCTCAGTTAGAATCACCTCTTCGCTAAATACGAGAAGTGCCTCTTTGAGCAGACCTCGCTTCCGTTTTTGGGCTACATTATTTCTCAGACCGGCCTACGAATGGATCCAGAGAAGCTGTCTGCCATCGAGAAATGGCCTCGACCGGAGGGGTTGAAGGCCATTCAGCGATTCCTGGGCTTCGCTAACTACTACCGCCTCTTCATACCACACTTCTCTTCCCGGACTGCCCCAATTTCCGCGCTCACCCGTAAGGGTACTAATCCCAAAGAGTGGCCGCCCGAAGCAGAGGAGGCCTTTCTTTCCCTAAAACAGGCCTTCTCTTCCGCCCCGGTGCTGCATCGCCCGGACGGCAACAAGCAGTTCTTCCTGGAAGTTGACGCCTCCTCCTCTGGAGCCGGAGCGGTACTTACTCAAAAATCATCTTCCGGGAGAATGGTAACTTGTGGCTTCTTCTCCAAACTCTTCTCCTCCTCTGAGCGCAACTATTCCATAGGAGACCGAGAGTTATTGGCCATCAAGCTGGCGTTGGAGGAGTGGCGTTACCTACTCGAGGGGGCTCTTCACCCGGTAATAATTTACACTGACCACAAGAACTTGGCTTACCTCCAGCATGCCCAGAGACTTAACCCGCGCCAAGCCCGGTGGTCCTTGTTTTTTGCTCGCTTGATTTTGTTCTTCATTTTCGCCCGGCTGACAAAAACGTCAAAGCAGACGCCTTGTCCCGATCCTTTCTGGTGTCCGATCTCGAGGAAGAACCTAAACATATCATCGATCCCACCAGAGTAATGCAGGTGGCTCCCGTGAGTCTAAATCGTCTCCCTCCCGGTAAGACGTTTGTTTCAGTACCTGATCGGAAGAAGATCCTACACTGGGGCCATTCGTCTAAACTAGCTGGCCACGCCGGTCAGAAAAAGACCCTCCAGCTTATTGCCCGGCACTACTGGTGGCCTACCCTGCACAAGGACGTAATAGACTTTGTTTCTGCCTGTGTGTCCTGCGCCCGCAACAAAGTCCCGAGACACCTGCCAGCCGGTCGCCTCCTTCCGCTTCCTGTGCCTGCTGCCCCCTGGCAGCATATTGCTATGGACTTCATAACTGATCTCCCCGTCTCCGCCGGTTGTACGGTCATTTGGGTGGTCGCTGATCGCTTTTCCAAGATGGCTCACTTTATTCCCCTGCCAGCCCTCCCGTCTGCACCCGAGCTGGCTAAAGACTTTATCCGCCACATCTTCCGTCTTCATGGCCTGCCCCTCCACATCGTGTCGGATCGTGGGGTACAGTTCACCTCACGTTTCTGGAGAGCCACTTGTAAACTGCTAGATGCACCCTGGACTTCTCTTCCGCTTACCACCCACAGTCCAATGGTCAAGTGGAGCGGATCAATCAGAACCTGACCAGTTACCTCCGGCACTTCGTTAATGCCCATCATTCAGACTGGGTGGATCTCCTACCATGGGCCGAGTTCTCTTATAACAATCACGAGAGCGAATCCTCCTCCAAATTCCCGTTTTTTGTAGTCTTCGGTCAGCATCCTCGGATTCCTTTTCCTGTCTCCACCTCTGTGGACAACCCGGCTGCGGAATCTCTCGTTAGCAAATTTTCCTCCATTTGGGAGAGTACTCGATCCGCACTCCTTCAGTCGTCCGAACGGATGAAAAGACACGCTGACAAAAAACGCCTGGATCCTCCACAATTTCGTCCTGGAGATAAAGTCTGGCTCTCATCTAAATATGTCCGACTCAAGATACCTTCTTACAAGTTAGGGCCTCGGTTCATCGGTCCTCTGGAGGTCATCAGTCAGATCAACCCGGTGGCCTATAAATTGAAACTCCCGGCCAACTTACGGATCCCTAACTCCTTCCATGTATCTCTCCTCAAACCTGTGGTACTTAACTCTTTTTCCAAGTCTACAGGTACGCCTCCTGCTCCGGTTTCTGCTGAGGACGAGTTTGAGGTAGAGAACATTCTTGCCACCAAAAGGGTAAGAGGAAAGACCTTTTTTCTAGTAGATTGGAAGGGGTTTGGTCCTGAGGAGAGAACGTGGGAGCCCCGGGAGAACATCCATGCCCCTCTCATCCTAGCTAAATTTCTGTCTGGCCTAAAAAAGGGGGGGCCTAAAGGGGGGGGTACTGTAGCGCCGGCGTCCCTGCCCTCTGCTAGGCAGGGACGCTGTTCCCCTCACCTCTCTGCTCCGTGCCCGGCGTCCTCCTCCCGCTCTGCTGGCAGCGCGCGCTCCTTCCCGGCCACTGTGCTTAGGGCACGCGCGCGCGCTCTCCCTCCCTCTTAAAGGGGCCGCGCGCGCCGTCCTAAGGAGTCCCCGGCCAATGGCCGGAGGACTTCACCATATATAAGGCACCTCCTCCAAAATGGAGGTGCCCGAGCAATGTTGTTGCACTGTTCACTACTCTGCTTCAGCCCTCAGGTCCCGTTGCCAGTTACCTGCCAGATACCTGCCAGATTCCTGCCAGCTTGCTGTCTTATTCCTGCCTGATTATCTGCTACCTGCCTGCTAGTCTGAGGTCCGACGGTCTGCCTTACTACTCCTGTCAGTCTGTCTAAGGACCAGCCTGTCCGCTCACCTGGGAGCGCACTTCAGCCACCTGCCTGCTTGCCTGAGGTCCGACGGTCTGCCTTCCAACTCCTGTCAGTCTGTCTATGGACCAGCTTGCCTGCTCACCTGGGAGCACACATCTGCTACCTGCCTGCTAGCCTACCTGGAGGCTCCGCCGTCACGTGCTGTGACCACCTGCCTGTCCAGTGACTCCTGCCCGCTCACCTGGGAGCGCTCATCTGCTGCTTGTCTGCTAGCCTACCTGGAGGCTCTGCCGTCACGTGCTGTGACCACCCGCCTGTCCAGAGACTTCTGCCCGCTCACCTGGGAGCGCTCATCTGCCGCCTGTCTGTTGGTCTTCCTGGAGGCTCCGCCGTCACATGCTGTGACCACCCGTTCATCCAGAGACTCTCGCCTTCTCACCTGGGAGCTCACGTCTATCATCAGCCGCCACAGGTCGTACCAACCCTTTACCCAGAGACTGCCCCGGTCACTTGCCGTGACCATCTGCCCGTTCATCCAGAGACTGCCCCGGTCACTTGCCGTGACCATCTGCCCTTCATTCAGAGACTGCCCCGGTCACTTGCCGTGACCATCTGCCCGTTCATTCAGAGACTGCCCCGGTCACTTGCCGTGACCATCTGCCCGTTCATCCAGAGACTGCCCCGGTCACTTGCCGTGACCTCCAGCCCGTTCACTCAGAGACTGTCCTGGTCACCTGCTGTGACTTCCTGCCCGTCTTCCCTGGTCGCCACCCGCTCCCTTACAAGGACCGCCCCCTTGTATAGTAGCTCAGAGGTTCCGCCTCCCAGACCCGTTACAGTGGGCGCCTCTGTGTCCGACATCTTCCTCCCCCCTAGTTAAGCGTGGCCTACCTTCCGACGATCCTCTTCTGTAGGCCGCGGCTCCGCTGCTGCTGCTATGGACGAGGACCTGGCGTCGCGTCCTGATGACGTGAGCGTCGCTCTCTCTCCCTTCCAGGACCTTGCGCAGCGTCGGTGCGTGGGGCGGAGCTTCGGATCTCGCGCGGTTTTGACGTCCACGCCCCTCTTCTTCCCGCGCGGCGTCCTGAAGATGGCGTCCGATGGCGGGAAACAGCTGCGGATGGCGGGAAGACGGCAGAAGACGGCGGGAAACGGTCCAAGATGGCGTCTGATGGCGGGAATCGGCTCCGGATGGCGGGAAACCTCTTTTCAGGTGCGTGTACAGTCTCTTTCAGGCACGCAATACCCGTTTGTGGCGGGTTGGTTGCAATCCTGCCGACTACGCCAAAGCTGACTCGCCCCCTGGGCCGTGGGGCACTCGGATCCGGGCAATAGGGGGAACGATGGGAGTAGTAGTGGCAACCCGGTTCCGTGGCTCAGGGTGGTCAGGCCAGTGGTAGTCCGTTATGTGTTGTTGATTATGTCCGACTACGCCACCCGTGGATTTGCGGTCATTAGGAACCGCCGCTGCAAGGCAGACCGCTGGGGCTGATGATGTATGCAGCTGGGATGGTGTGACTCCCCACGGGAAGAGTGCGGCCCCAGGGCAGTGTAGTGGATGGTGGGCGTGATGGTAGTGAGAGTCCCAGTGCTGATAGTGCTGGAGGAGCAAGGAGCACACAGACAACAGGTTGCAGTCCAGGGTCTTTACTAGAACAGGTAAATTGACCCACAAACAGTCCCAGCTATGAGCGGACCTGGATGTCTGAGAGCAACGGGGAAATTGGCCCTAGTCAGGGTGAGGGTGTAGGCCTACCGTGCTTTCTGCGCTCCTTCTGACTATCTCCTCTTTATAGGATAACAGCCCACGCTTCCGAGCTTTCCGTGTATCCTCGCCTGTTTGGCCTGCGACGTGGGTTCCTTTCTGCTCCCAGCCTTGTACGGCTTTACTGGTCCCTTCGGTTGTGGCAGGGCCTCCAGGCTTCTTAGGCCAAGGAATATACAGTCCCTTGCGGACTGGTTATCTGCTGGAGAATGTGGAATCCTCCCAGCCTCAGACACCAAAGTCTGGTAAAGTAAGTCTTTTATCTGCCAAGACAGGCTGTCTTCGCCTCTTGTCTCTGGCTTGTGGCTCTCCTCCTGCCACACTTCCTCTTAGGTGCAATACAACTTTCTGTCCCTGCTCTGCTCTGGGACAAGTCTCAGTCCTGAGACAGGCCTTCAAGTTCTCTCTAACCCTGCCCTCAGTACCAGCTTTTATAGGGGCAGCCAGCTCCCCCTACTGGCCTGAGACAGGAGGCATTGCATGCTAATGTTCCCCTGACTAGAGAACCTCCCCCTTGCTCTCAGACACAGCTTTAATTACACTTGTGGCATCCAGGCCAGGGTGACACATATGTATACTGTATATGTGTGTATATATATGTATACTGTATATATGTGTATATATCTGTATATGGGTGTGTATATATTTATACTGTATATGTGTGTATATATGTATACTGTATATATGTGTATATATATGTGTATGGGTGTGTATATATTTATACTGTATATGTGTATATATATGTATACTGTATATGTTTGTGTATATATATGTATACTGTATATGTGTGTGTATATATATGTATACTGTATATATGTGTATATATATATGTATACTGTATATGTGTGTGTATATATGTATACTGTATATGTGTGTGTATATACAGTACAGACCAAAAGTTTGGACACACCTTCTCATTTAAAGATTTTTCTGTATTTTCATGACTTTGAAAATTGCACATTCACACTGAAGGCATCAAAACTGTGAGTTAACACATGTGGAATTATATACTTAACAAAAAATGTGAAACAACTGAAAATATGTCTTATATTCTAGGTTCTTCAAAGTAGCCACCTTTTGCTTTGATGACTGCTTTGCACACTCTTGGCATTCTCTTGATGAGCTTCAAGAGTTAGTCACTGGAAATGGTCTTCCAACAATCTTGAAGGAGTTCCCAGAGATGCTTAGCACTTGTTGGCCCTTTTGACTTCACTCTGCGGTCCAGCTCACCCCAAACCATCTCGATTGGTTTCAGGTCTGGTGACTGTGGAGGCCAGGTCATCTGGCGTAGCACCCCATCACTCTCCTTCTTGGTCAAATAGCCCTTACACAGCCTGGAGGTGTGCTTGGAGTCATTGTCCTGTTGAAAAATAAATGATGGTCCAACTAAACGCAAACCGGATGGAATAGCATGCCAATGCAAGATGCTGTGGTAGCCATGCTGGTTCAGTATGCCTTCAATTTTGAATAAATCCCCAAAAGTGTCACCAGCAAAGCACCCCCACACCATCATACCTCCTCCTCCATGCTTCACAGTGGGAACCAGGCATGTAGAGTCCATCCGTTCACCTTTTCTGCATCGCACAAAGACACGGTGATTGGAACCAAAGATCTCAAATTTGGACTCATCAGACCAAAGCACAGATTTCCACTGGTCTAATGTCCATTCCTTGTGTTCTTTAGCCCAAACAAGTCTCTTCTGCTTGTTGCCTGTCCTTAGCAGTGGTTTCCTAGCAGCTATTTTACCATGAAGGCCTGCTGCACAAAGTCTCCTCTTAACAGTTGTTGAAGAGATGTGTCTGCTGCTAGAACCTTGTGTGGCATTGACCTGGTCTCTAATCAGAGCTGCTGTTAACCTGCGATTTCTGAGGCTGGTGACTTGGATAAACTTATCCTCAGAAGCAGAGGTGACTCTTGTTCTTCCTTTCCTGGGGCGGTCCTCATGTGAGCCAGTTTCTTTGTAGCGCTTGATGGTTTTTGCAACTGCACTTGGGGACACTTTCAAAGTTTGCTCAATTTTTGCACTGACTGACCTTCATTTCTGAAAGTAATGATGGCCACTCGTTTTTCTTTACTTAGCTGCTTTTTTCTTGCCATAATACAAATTCTAACAGTCTATTCAGCAGGACTATCAGCTGTGTATCCACCTGACTTCTGCACAACACAACTGATGGTCCCAACCCCATTTATAAGGTAAGAAATCCAACTTATTAAACCTGACAGGGCACACCTGTGAAGTGAAAAACATTTCCGGTGACTACCTCTTGAAGCTCATCAAGAGAATGCCAAGAGTGTGCAAAGCAGTCATCAAAGCAAAAGGTGGCTACTTTGAAAAACCTAGAATATAAGATATATTTTCAGTTGTTTCACACTTTTTTGTAAAGTATATAATTCCACATGTGTTAATTCATAGTTTTGATGCCTTCAGTGTGAATGTACAATTTTCATAGTCATGAAAATACAGAAAAATCTTTAAATGAGAAGGTGTGTCCAAACTTTTGGTCTGTACTGTATGTATACTGTATATGGGTGTGTATATATTTATACTGTATGTGTGTATATATATGTATACTGTATGTGTGTGTATATATATGTATACTGTATATGTGTGTGTGTATATATATGTATACTGTATATGGGTGTGTATATATTTATACTGTATGTGTGTATATATATGTATACTGTATGTGTGTGTATATATGTATACTGTATATGTGTGTGTATATATATGTATACTGTATATGGGTGTGTATATATTTATACTGTATGTGTGTATATATATGTATACTGTATGTGTGTGTATATATGTATACTATATATGTGTGTGTATATATATGTATACTGTATATGGGTGTGTATATATATATGTATACTGTATGTGTGTATATATATGTATACTGTATATGTGTGTGTATATATGTATACTGTATATGGGTGTGTATATATTTATACTGTGTGTGTGTGTATATATGTATACTGTATATGTGTGTATATGTATACTGTATATGTGTGTATATATATGTATACTGTATATATGTGTATATATATGTATATATACTGTATATGTGTGTATATATATATGTATACTGTATATGTGTGTGTATATATATATGTATACTGTATATGTGTGTATATATATATGTATACTGTATGTGAGTATATATATGTATACTGTATATATGTGTATATATATGTATACTGTATATATGTGTATATATATGTATGTATACTGTATATGTGTGTATATATATGTATACTGTATATGTGTGTGTATATATATGTATACTGTGTGTATATATATATATGTATATGGGTGTGTATATATTTATACTGTGTGTGTATATATATGTATACTGTATATGTGTGTATATATATGTATACTGTATAAGTGTATATATATGTATACTGTATATGGGTGTATATATATGTATACTGTATATGTGTGTATTTATATGTATACTGTATATATGTATATATATATATATATGTATACTGTATATGTGTGTATTTATATGTATACTGTATATATGTGTATATATACAGTACAGACCAAAAGTTTGGACACACCTTCTCATTTTAAGATTTTTCTGTATTTTCATGACTATGAAAATTGTACATTCACACTGAAGGCATCAAAACTATGAATTAACACATGTGGAATTATATACTTAACAAAAAAGTGTGAAACAACTGAAAATATGTCTTATATTCTAGGTTCTTCAAAGTAGCCACCTTTTGCTTTGATGACTGCTTTGCACACTCTTGGCATTCTCTTGATGAGCTTCAAGAGGTAGTCACTGGAAATGGTCTTCCAACAATCTTGAAAGAGTTCCCAGAGATGCTTAGCACTTGTTGGCCCTTTTGACTTCACTCTGCAGTCCAGCTCACCCCAAACCATCTCGATTGGGTTCAGGTCTGGTGACTGTGGAGGCCAGGTCATCTGGCGTATCACCCCATCACTCTCCTTCTTGGTCAAATAGCCCTTACACATCCTGGAGGTGTGTTTGGGGTCATTGTCCTGTTGAAAAATAAATGATGGTCCAACTAAACGCAAACCGGATGGAATAGCATGCCGCTGCAAGATGCTGTGGTAGCCATGCTGGTTCAGTATGCCTTCAATTTTGAATAAATCCCCAACAGTGTCACCAGCAAAGCACCCCCACACCATCACACCTCCTCCTCCATGCTTCACGGTGGGAACCAGGCATGTAGAGTCCATCCGTTCACCTTTTCTGCGTCGCACAAAGACACGGTGGTTGGAACCAAAGATCTCAAATTTGGACTCATCAGACCAAAGCACAGATTTCCACTGGTCTAATGTCCATTCCTTGAGTTCTTTAGCCCAAACAAGTCTCTTCTGCTTGTTGCCTGTCCTTAGCAGTGGTTTCCTAGCAGCTATTTTACCATGAAGGCCTGCTGCACAAAGTCTCCTCTTAACAGTTGTTGTAGAGATGTGTCTGCTGCTAGAACTCTGTGTGGTATTGACCTGGTCTCTAATCTCAGCTGCTGTTAACCTGCGATTTCTGAGGCTGGTGACTCGGATAAACTTATCCTCAGAAGCAGAGGTGACTCTTGGTCTTCCTTTCCTGGGGCGGTCCTCATGTGAGCCAGTTTCTTTGTAGCGCTTGATGGTTTTTGCAGCTGCTCTTGTGGACACTTTCAAAGTTTTCCCAATTTTTTCGCACCGACTGACCTTCATTTCTTAAAGTAATGATGGCCACTCATTTTTCTTTATTTAGCTGCTTTTTTCTTGCCATAATACAAATTCTAACAGTCTATTCAGTAGGACTATCAGCTGTGTATCCACCAGACTTCTGCACAACAATACTGATGTCCCAACCCGATTTATAAGGCAAGAAATCCCATTTGTTAAACCTGACAGGGCACACCCATGAAGTGAAGACCATTTCTGGTGACTACCTCTTGAAGCTCATCAAGAGAATGCCAAGCGTGTGCAAAGCTGTCATCAAAGCAAAAGGTGGCTACTTTGAAGAACCTAGAATATAAGACATATTTTCAGTTGTTTCACACTTTTTTGTTAAGTATATAATTCCACATGTGTTAATTCATAGTTTTGATGCCTTCAGTGTGAATGTACAATTTTCATAGTCATGAAAATACAGAAAAATCTTTAAATGAGAAGGTGTGTCCAAACTTTTGGTCTGTACTGTATGTATACTGTATGTGTGTATATATATATGTATACTGTATATGTGTGTATATATATGTATGCTGTATATGTGTGTATATATATGTATACTGTATATGTGTGTGTGTATATATATGTATACTGTATATGTGTGTGTATATGTATACTGTATACAGTACAGACCAAAAGTTTGGACACACCTTCTCATTTAAAGATTTTTCTGTATTTTCATGACTTTGAAAATTGTACATTCACACTGAAGGCATCAAAACTATGAATTAACACATGTGGAATTATATACTTAACAAAAAAGTGTGAAACAACTGAAATATGTCTTATATTCTAGGTTCTTCAAAGTAGCCACCTTTTGCTTTGATGACTGCTTTGCACACTCTTGGCATTCTCTTGATGAGCTTCAAGAGGTAGTCACCGGAAATGGTCTTCACTTCACAGGTGTGCCCTGTCAGGTTTAATAAGTGGGATTTCTTGCCTTATAAATGGGGTTGGGACCATCAGTTGTGTTGTGCAGAAGTCGGGTGGATACACAGCTGATAGTCCTACTGAATAGACTGTTAGAATTTGTATTATGGCAAGAAAAAAGCAGCTAAGTAAAGAAAAACGAGTGGCCATCATTACTTTAAGAAATGAAGGTCAGTCAGTCCAAAAAATTGGGCAAACTTTGAAAGTGTCCCCAAGTGCAGTTGCAAAAACCATCAAGCGCTGCAAAGAAACTGGCTCACATGAGGACCGTTCCACGAAAGGAAGACCAAGAGTCACCTCAGCTTCTGAGGATAAGTTTATCCGAGTCACCAGCCTCAGAAATCGCAGGTTAATAGCAGCTCAGATAAGAGACCAGATCAATGCCACACAGAGTTCTAGCAGCAGACACATCTCTTCAACAACTGTTAAGAAGAGACTTTGTGCAGCAGGCCTTCATGGTAAAATAGCTGCTAGGAAACCACTGCTATAGACAGGCAACAAGCAGAAGAGACTTGTTTGGGCTAAAGAACACAAGGAATGGACACTAGACCAGTGGAAATCTGTGCTTTGGTCTGATGAGTCCAAATTTGAGATCTTTGGTTCCAACCACCGTGTCTTTGTGCGACGCAGAAAAGGTGAACGGATGGACTCTACAGGCCTGATTCCCACCGTGAAGCATGGAGGAGGAGGTGTGATGGTGTGGGGGTGCTTTGCTGGTGACACTGTTGGGGATTTATTCAAAATTGAAGGCATACTGAACCAGCATGGCTACCACAGCATCTTGCAGCGGCATGCTATTCCATCCGGTTTGCGTTTAGTTGGACCATCATTTATTTTTCAAGAGGACAATGACCCCAAACACACCTCCAGGCTGTGTAAGGGCTATTTGACCAAGAAGGAGAGTGATGGCCAGATGACCTGGCCTCCACAGTCACCAGACCTGAACCCAATCGAGATGGTTTGGGGTGAGCTGGACCGCAGAGTGAAGGCAAAAGGGCCAACAAGTGCTAAGCATCTCTGGGAACCCCTTCAAGATTGTTGGAAGACCATTTCCGGTGACTACCTCTTGAAGCTCATCAAGAGAATGCCAAGAATGTGCAAAGAAGTCATCAAAGAAAAATGTGGCTACTTTGAAGAACCTAGAATATAAGACATATTTTCAGTTGTTAGTATATAATTCCACATGCGTTAATTCATAGTTTTGATGCCTTCAGTGTGAATGTAAAATTTTCATAGTCATGAAAATACAGAAAAATCTTTAAATGAGAAGGTGTGTCCAAACTTTTGGTCTGTACTGTATGTATACTGTATATGTGTGTGTATATATATGTATACTGTATATGTGTGTGTATATATATGTATACTGTATATGTGTGTATATATATGTATACTATATATGTGTGTATATATGTATACTGTATAAGTGTATATATTTATATGTATACTGTATATGTGTGTATTTATATGTGTGTATATATATGTATACTGTATATGGGTGTGCATATATATGTATACTGTATAAGTGTATATATATATATGTATACTGTATATGTGTGTATATATGTATACTGTATATGTGTGTATATATATGTATACTGTATATGTGTGTATATATATGTATACTGTATATGTGTGTGTATATATATCTATACTGTATATGTGTGTATATATGTATACTGTATATGTGTGTATATATATGTATACTGTATATGTGTGTGTATATATATCTGTACTGTATATGTGTGTATATATGTATACTGTATGTGTGTATATATGTATACTGTATATGTGTGTGTATATATGTATACTGTATATGTGTGTGTATATATATCTATACTGTATATGTGTGTATATATGTATACTGTATATGTGTGTATATATATGTATACTGTATATGTGTGTGTATATATATATCTATACTGTATATGTGTGTATATATGTATACTGTATGTGTGTATATATATATGTATACTGTATATGTGTGTATATATATATGTATACTGTATATGTGTGTGTATATACAGTACAGACCAAAAGTTTGGACACACCTTCTCATTTAAAGATTTTTCTGTATTTTCATAACTATGAAAATTGTACATTCACACTGAAGGCATCAAAACTATGAATTAACACATGTGGAATTATCTACTTAACAAAAAAGTGTGAAACAACTGAAAATATGTCTTATATTCTAGGTTCTTCAAAGTAGCCACCTTTTGCTTTGATGACTGCTTTGCACACTCTTGGCATTCTCTTGATGAGCTTCAAGAGGTAGTCACCGGAAATGGTCTTCCAACAATCTTGAAGGAGTTCCCAGAGATGCTTAGCACTTGTTGGCCCTTTTGCCTTCACTCTGCAGTCCAGCTCACCCCAAACCATCTCGATTGGGCTCAGGTCTGGTGACTCTGGAGGCCAGGTCATCTGGCGTAGCACCCCATCACTCTCCTTCTTGGTCAAATAGCCCTTACACAGCATGGAGGTGTGTTTGGGGTCATTGTCCTGTTGAAAAATAAATGATGGTCCAACTAAACGCAACCCGGATGGAATAGCATGCCGCTGCAAGATGCTGTGGTAGCCATGCTGGTTCAGTATGCCTTCAATTTTGAATAAATCCCCAACAGTGTCACCAGCAAAGCACCCCCACACCATCACACCTCCTCCTCCATGCTTCACGGTGGGAACTAGGCATGTAGAGTCCATCCGTTCACCTTTTCTGCGTCGCACAAAGACACGGTGGTTGGAACCAAAGATCTCAAATTTGGACTCATCAGACCAAAGCACAGATTTCCACTGGTCTAATGTCCATTCCTTGTGTTCTTTAGCCCAAACAAGTTTCTTCTGCTTGTTGCCTGTCCTTAGCAGTGGTTTCCTAGCAGCTATTTTACCATGAAGGCCTGCTGCACAAAGTCTCCTCTTAATAGTTGTTGAAGAGATGTGTCTGCTGCTAGAACTCTGTGTGGCATTGGCCTGGTTTCTAATCTGAGCTGCTGTTAACCTGCGATTTCTGAGGCTGGTGACTCGGATAAGCTTATCCTCAGAAGCAGAGGTGACTCTTAGTCTTCCTTTCCTGGGGCGGTCCTCATGTGAGCCAGTTTCTTTGTAGCGCTTGATGGTTTTTGCTGCTGCACTTGGGGACACTTTCAAAGTTTTCCCAATTTTTCGGACTGACTGACCTTCATTTCTTAAAGTAATGATGGCCACTCAGTTTTCTTTACTTAGCTGCTTTTTTTCTTGCCATAATACAAATTCTAACAGTCTATTCAGTAGGACTATCAGCTGTGTATCCACCAGACTTCTGCACAACACAACTGATGGTCCCAACCCCATTTATAAGGCAAGAAATCCCACTTATTAAACCTGACAGGGCACACCTGTGAAGTGAAAACCATTTCCGGTGACTACCTCTTGAAGCTCATCAAGAGAATGCCAAGAGTGTGCAAAGCAGTCATCAAAGCAAAAGGTGGCTACTTTGAAGAACCTAGAATATAAGACATATTTTCAGTTGTTTCACACTTTTTTGTTAAGTATATAATTCCACATGTGTTAATTCATAGTTTTGATGCCTTCAGTGTAAAAGTACAATTTTCATAGTCATGAAAATACAGAAAAATCTTTAAATGAGAAGGTGTGTCCAAACTTTTGGTCTGTACTGTATATCTATACTGTATATGTGTGTATATATGTATACTGTATGTGTGTATATATATATGTATACTGTATATGTGTGTATATATATGTATGCTGTATATGTGTGTATATATGTATACTGTATAAGTGTGTATATATATATGTATACTGTATATGTGTGTATATATGTATACTGTATATGTGTGTATATATATGTATACTGTATAAGTGTATATATATATGTATACTGTATATGTGTATATATATGTATACTGTATATGGGTGTGTATATATGTATACTGTATATGTGTATGTATATGTATACTGTATATGGGTGTGTATATATAGTACAGACCAAAAGTTTGGACACACCTTCTCATTTAAAGATTTTTCTGTATTTTCATGACTATGAAAATTGTACATTCACACTGAAGGCATCAAAACTATGAATTAACACATGTGGAATTATATACTTAACAAAAAAGTGTGAAACAACTGAAAATATGTCTTATATTCTAGGTTCTTCAAAGTAGCCCCCTTTTGCTTTGATGATTGTGTAGCACCCTGAGGATTCGGCTGCTACAGGGGTATTGCACCTCAACCCAGAGGTGTGATATTCCACTCCCGGGTAAGGATGGAGTGTGGACCTGAGCTCGGTAGGCTGCATGCACTACACACATCCCATTTCCGAGGAGCAGACCGACGGTACTCCCACTTAGAAATGTGCAGGTACGACCGAGTCTGTTCCTGGCTGGAGTGGGAGGGGGGTGGAACATCCCAAGTAGTGTAGGGGCAGATAGGGGGAGCAGCCTGGGTAAAGATAGGAGCTCATTGGGTGCTGGTCACCTGAGCTCACACATAGAGGGTGTATACAAGGTGGGCACCATCAGAGAACAGGGTCAGTCTGTCAGAGCAGAGCAGAGGAAGAGGAGCAGAGAAGTCCCAGAGAGAGAGAGGAGAAAGCCAGAAAGACCCAGAGGGGGAAACAGAAAAGGAACTCTGAGAACCCAAAGTCCATCAACGGGTGAAGAGTTGGCATTAGGGTACCGGAACCCAAGCTGGTGGGGGCAAAAACACACCCCAGCCAGAGACCGGAGGCCGTGGGCAGCGTCTGCCACGGCCACCCACCACATCCACCCCGAAGGCATACCACGTGGAGGGTCAGGGAACCCAAGGCCAAGGGTCTCCCAACAGAAGGCCCGAGGGAGCTGGACCTGGGTGGATCACTAGTGGGGACGGCCAGAGAAAGGACAGAAGGAGAGCTCAGGGTCACGCTCCGGACTCGCTTGGGGGTTGGCTGGATCCAGGACCTTGTGGACGCAGCACGGCTCGGGAGGTCCCTTGAAGCTGGAGTGACCGGAACATCAGCAGTGAGTAAATACCCTAAACTGCACAACCCGACTCTGTCTTCGTTTTACATCTACGCTGCACCACCACAACCCCCATCCTCTGCACCTGACCCCCTGAGGCTATACCCCACCCGTTGGGGGTTATACCATCACAAGCTGCACCTACACCATCAGCCTCAGCGGACCCTGCTGCAGCGGCGGCCATAGTGACCGCAATACAACGGGTGGCGTAGTCGACAATAAAGAACTTAATAACATCTGTAGGACTGCCACATACAACTGAGTTTGACACCCTGGGCACGGACCGGGTCACAGCCACTCGGAAGACTACAACTCCCATCTGATCCGGCTCCGGATATTCCCCCTAAAGAATATGGCCCAGGGGGCGCGTCAACTTTGGCGTAGTCGGCAGGAGTACGTGCCCGCAACACCCGGGTACTGCGTGCCTGAAGAAAAGAATGAGTTTACCTCAAAAAGAAGTCTCCTGCCGGTTCCGGAGGGTCCCCGCCATCGGACCCCATCACCAGTCGATTCCAGCCGGTTGTCCGCCATTAACAGCGTTTTCCCGCCATCTGCAGAGTTTCCCGCCAAGGGGAAGCGATTCCCGCCATTTCCAAAGGTTTCCCGCCTTGGAAGAGCGGACGCCATTATGGGCGTGCCAGAGGGTGGCGAGAGGCCACCTCCCATCGTGGGCCAGGACCGAAAATGGCGCCAAAAGTGGAAACCGCCCCCACCAACAGAGACTGTGATGCTAGAGGTGTCTGTCAGCGTGAAAGAACAGCCCCTGGAGCTGACAGTCACCAAGTGGCCCCGGGACCGCCCTCGAGGTGGGAGGAGACGAAAGGAGAGAACAAAGATGGGTGTCGCTTGGAGCAGTCTAGAGCGAGCGCACCCGGAGGCAAGAAGCCTGGAGAAGAATATCGGAGGAGCTTACCCGGAGACGGCGAGAAAGCAGAGCAGCACCGGCCCGTTGGCCAGGAGCCTGCTAGAAACCGAGGAGGGAGAGCAGAGCAGCACCGGCCCGCTGGCCAGGAGCCTGCTGGAGACAACAGTAGGAGAGCAGAGCAGCACCGACCCGTTGGTCAGGAGCCTGCTGGAAACAACGACCCCACTAGGACTAGTGGAGGTCCTAGCACAGCTCCCCCGAGACCGGGAGTGTGCACAGACCGCTCTGGAGGGCTTCGCAAGGAGGATGGCCCGGGTGCAGCGAGAGACGTTGGCGGAGTGGAGCCGTGAGATGGTCCAGCAGACCGAGACCTGTCAGCGGAGCACGCCACCCGAGACGAGGAGACAGACCGCCTCTGAGGATGGCGCGGGAGGATTGAAGGCCGGAGACGGCGCCGAGAAGGGAGCCGAACGAGTGGAGGCAGGTAAAGGGGACGTCTATACCCCAAACCGGGAAACCGCGCACCTGCCCCAGCTCCCCGTCGCAGAGCCCGAAGTCTATCCTGCCGTGCCCGTCGCTGCAACGTCACCGCCGCAGACTAGGCCTCAAACGGGAGCCGCGACCCCTGTGACGTCACACGCCTCGACCCCGAGCGTGACCAAGCAGGAAGTACCACCAGCCTGGTCGCAAGGCCTAGTACCCCCGGGCGCCGCAATACCAACAGCGCCCCCTACCTCCGCGGAGCCCCCGGCCTGGTCGCAGGGCCAAGTAGCCCAGGGCGCCGCCGTCCTTACGGTGCCCTTTACCTTCCAGATACCCCAGGCCTGGCCGCAAGGCCCGGGCAACCCGGGCGCTAACACCACCGCGCCCATAAGACCAAGAGTGCCGCATCTGGGAGAGGACCTGTACGCCCAGCACACGTGCCCGGATGGGCAGCCATCTATATGGCCACCGGAGTTCCACCATCCCCGACTCCGGAGAGAGAGACCCCTGGATGAACCCCTGATCCCGGCTCCAAAGCCCGTGAAGAGGATCTCGCCCCCGCTAGCGGAAGCGCAGTTTGAGTGGGACCCCACCGGAGAAGATCTTATGGGGTTCACTCAAGAAACTCGGGCAGCTGCAGCGGAGCGTGCTGAGTGCTGCCGCCAACAGCTCGAGGACTTTGAGAGGGAGCGGAGAGAGAGGCGGGTCCGGGAACAGCAAGCTCAAATAAGGAGCGCGGAGCAGAAGAGCCGGGCCAGGAGAGACCCCCGTGCAGCGCATAGTCCCCGCACCACCGGGACTGTGATAAAGTTTAACCTACAGCATGGGTGGGGCTTCATCCGAGACCACCACACCCTAGGCGACGTCTTCGTAACCAGGAGAGACGTTGAGTCCCACCTACCGGAGGGACACAGAGGTCGTGACCTTTACATCGGGGACGAGGTCACCTTCACCCGGCACAAGTGTGCCAAAGGTCCCTACGCCCTCCATGTGCATCGCCTGACGGAGGAAGAGCTGCGGTGTGAGGAGGAAGAACAAGAGGACCCGGACGGGTCTGAAACTAGAGTTAGAGGTAACCACAAAGAAAGAGCAGGAGGACGCCGTCGTTAAGTACAGCGAAGTAGAAGCTGTATATAGTTGCCCGTCGGGGCACTGTGAACTGAAGTTGTTACTGTTGCTAATATAGTCCCCGTTGGGACCAGCAAGTGTGAACTGTTACCCGTATTTCCCTAAATCCCACTGACCGAGGACTGAGAGCGGTCATTCCTCCCTAATACCTGGCCGAGGACTGAGAGCGGCCATACCCCTTGTAAATAGTTGCGCGTCCTAAAGCGCCCCCTACCGGTTTTATAGGAAAGCCACGAGTCCAAAGACTGTCGTACTTTACCCGGTCACACGTTGCACAGTGACCGGAGGAGGAGCCAGAGGCGACGAGAATGTTTTATAAGAATGTTTTGCTGCTAATGTATGTTATTTTATATGTTTATACGATGTTGTTGATATGAAAAAAATTTTGTATGTTTTGGTGTTGTTTATGTCTTACAGCCCGAGGACGTGCTGTGATTTACCAGGGGGGAATGTAGCACCCTGAGGATTCGGCTGCTACAGGGGTATTGCACCTCAACCCAGAGGTGTGATATTCCACTCCCGGGTAAGGATGGAGTGTGGACCTGAGCTCGGTAGGCTGCATGCACTACACACATCCCATTTCCGAGGAGCAGACCGACGGTACTCCCACTTAGAAATGTGCAGGTACGACCGAGTCTGTTCCTGGCTGGAGTGGGAGGGGGGTGGAACATCCCAAGTAGTGTAGGGGCAGATAGGGGGAGCAGCCTGGGTAAAGATAGGAGCTCATTGGGTGCTGGTCACCTGAGCTCACACATAGAGGGTGTATATAAGGTGGGCACCATCAGAGAACAGGGTCAGTCTGTCAGAGCAGAGCAGAGGAAGAGGAGCAGAGAAGTCCCAGAGAGAGAGAGGAGAAAGCCAGAAAGACCCAGAGGGGGAAACAGAAAAGGAACTCTGAGAACCCAAAGTCCATCAACGGGTGAAGAGTTGGCATTAGGGTACCGGAACCCAAGCTGGTGGGGGCAAAAACACACCCCAGCCAGAGACCGGAGGCCGTGGGCAGCGTCTGCCACGGCCACCCACCACATCCACCCCGAAGGCATACCACGTGGAGGGTCAGGGAACCCAAGGCCAAGGGTCTCCCAACAGAAGGCCCGAGGGAGCTGGACCTGGGTGGATCACTAGTGGGGACGGCCAGAGAAAGGACAGAAGGAGAGCTCAGGGTCACGCTCCGGACTCGCTTGGGGGTTGGCTGGATCCAGGACCTGGTGGACGCAGCACGGCTCGGGAGGTCCCTTGAAGCTGGAGTGACCGGAACATCAGCAGTGAGTAAATACCCTAAACTGCACAACCCGACTCTGTCTTCGTTTTACATCTACGCTGCACCACCACAACCCCCATCCTCTGCACCTGACCCCCTGAGGCTATACCCCACCCGTTGGGGGTTATACCATCACAAGCTGCACCTACACCATCAGCCTCAGCGGACCCTGCTGCAGCGGCGGCCATAGTGACCGCAATACAACGGGTGGCGTAGTCGACAATAAAGAACTTAATAACATCTGTAGGACTGCCACATACAACTGAGTTTGACACCCTGGGCACGGACCGGGTCACAGCCACTCGGAAGACTACAACTCCCATCTGATCCGGCTCCGGATATTCCCCCTAAAGAATATGGCCCAGGGGGCGCGTCAATTGCTTTGCACACTCTTGTCATTCTCTTGATGAGCTTAGAGGTAGTCACCGGAAATGGTTTTCACTTCACAGGTGTGCCCTGTCAGGTTTAATATGATAAAGTGCTTTATTCTTTGTCAGGTCCAGGGGTCCTGTAGAATGTGAATCCCTGAGGAGCAGCGGATCCTTGGCTTGTGCCAAGACAGAAGAAAAGTTGCTGAACACTTGGTACCCCAAAGTGATCAATCTATTTGCCAATCAAGATGTCCTGCAGTTGATTAAAGTGGACAAATTGGATTCCTTTTATAACTGCGTCTCGACACTTATGTCCAACCAGGTAAAGGCGGCTGCAAGATCCGTGATATATAAGGATTCATGTTCATTATTGTATCTCTGGATCAAACATAGACTCAGAGTGGTATTCCCATCTCATATATTTATGGCACATCCACAGCCTGAGGACGCACATCCGGCTGAAGTATATTGCTGCGCAGGGACATGCCGGGTCCCTGAGCTGCAATGCATGCCGCCAGCCAATCAAAGGCCGGTAGCTGATGTCGGCGTGCCAGTCACGAGCGACGCATGGAAGTGACGTCATGCGCTGCCCGTCCCGGCACACTGAAATCAGCTACAGAAGAAGACGCCGCATGTCGTGGGAGCGGAGGAAGGTAAGAAGAATCATTTATTTTTGTTTATTTAATGTATTGGAAAAGAACGACAGAACATTATACCAGGAAAGGGCCAAGGATGGGGAGCATTATACAAGGAAGGGGCTCAGGGTGGGGAGAATTAGACAAGGAAGGGGCCCAGGATGGGGAGCATTATATAAGGAAGGGGCCCAGGATGGGGAGCATTATACAAGGAAAGGGCCCAGGATGGGGGGAATTAGACAAGGAAGGGTCCCAGGATGGGGAGCATTATACAAGGAAAGGGCCCAGGATGGGGGAATTAGACAAGGAAGGGGCCCAGGATGGGGAGCATTATATAAGGAAGGTGCCCAGGATGGGGGGAATTAGACAAGGAAGGGTCCCAGGATGGGGAGCATTATACAAGGAAGGGGCTCAGGGTGGGGAGAATTAGACAAGGAAGGGGCGCATTATATAAGGAAGGGGCCCAGGATGGGGAGCACTATACAAGGAAAGGGCCCAGGATGGGGGGAATTAGACAAGGAAGGGTCCCAGGATGGGGAGCATTATACAAGGAAGTAGCCTACGATGAGAAGCATTATACAAGGAAGGGTCCCAGGATGGGGAGAATTAGACATGGAAGGGTCCCAAGATGGGGAGCATTATACAAGGAAGTAGCCTAGGATGAGGAGCATTACACAAGGAAGGGGCGCAGGATGGGGAGCATTACACAAGGAAGGGGCGCAAGATGGAGAGCATTATACAAGGAAGGGGCGCAGGATGGGGAGCATTACACAAGGAAGGGGCACAGGATGGGGAGCATTATACAAGGAAGGGGCGCATGATGGGGAGCATTATACAAGGAAGGGGTGCAGGATGGGGAGCATTACACAAGGAAGGGGTGCAGGATGGGGAGCATTATACAAGGAAGTAGCCTAGGATGAGGTGCATTACACAAGGAAGGAGCGCAGGATGGGGAGCATTACACAAGGAAGGGGCCCAAAATGGGGAGCATTACACAAGGAAGGGGTGCAAGATGGGGAGCATTATACAAGGAAGGGGTGCAAGATGGGGAGCATTACACAAGGAAGGGGCGCAGGATGGGGAGCACTATGCAAGGAAGGGGTGCAGGATGGGGAGCACTATACAAGGAAGGGGCGCAGGATGGGGAGCACTATACAAGGAAGGGGCGCATGATGGGGAGCATTTCACAAGGAAGGGGCCAAGGATGGGGAGCATTATACAAGGCAGGGGTTCAGGATGGGGGGCATTGTACAAGAGAGCGGTCCAGGATAGGGAGCATTATACCAGAATGGGGGTCATTATACCATGACATGGGCCAGGATGAAGGACATTACACCAGGAAGGGCACAAGGATGGAGGTCATTATACCGGAATGGGGCCTAGGATGGGGGACAGGATACCAGGATGGAGGACATTGTTATAGGATGGGGGACATTGTACCAGGATGGGGGACATTGTTATAGGAAGGGGCCAGGATGGGGGACATTATTACTGTAAGAGTCCCAGGACCAAGGACATTATACCAGGAAGGAGCCCAGGATTGGCACGTTATTGCTGAACGGGGCTCAGGGTGGGGGGTATTATACACAGAAGGTGGATATTATAACAGGAAGAGGCCCTGGATAGGGGATATTATAACAGGAAGGGGCGCAGGATGGGGAACATTGTACCAGGAAGGGGCCTAGAAGGAGAGACATTATTATAGGATGGGGCTATGATGGGGGAGATTATTACAGGAAACATCCAAGGCAGGGGCGAACACGCGCATCATTATCGGATCTAGAACGCTACAAGGGCCCATACATATGACCAACATGCTGGTGGGGGCCCAGGTCCAAATTTTGCACATCTACAGGAACATGACATATGGCATAACAATATGTCATATGTTGGGAAGGGTTTAAGCTACAGCACATTACATAGCCTCTTGCAGCTATATCAATGGAAAAATTAAAAAATGTATGGCTTTTTGAAGAAGAGAAGGAAAAAATGCAAAACAAAAAATTACCCGGTCCTGAAGGGATGAAGGATTTCCCACCCACAGTAAATGTTGTCACTCAGCTTTCTTCTCTTATGGCCCAGTCCGTCTCCCTGTTTTCTGCACCACTCTCGTAGTCATGTATTTTTTCTCCTTATAAACACTAATATATACTTGCTGATTTCTCCCCCCACAGGTGAGAGACCTTCTGCAGAAAACTGTAGAAACTTATGTCCGTTTATTTGACCTGATAGACGGGCAATTTTTACCAATCTTCAAAATGCAACTTACATTTGATGACGAGAAAATGGATTTCTATCCAAGCTTCCAGGACGTAGAAGAAGTTGTACTATTTATATTAACTCGGATCTCCAAGCCCCTTCGGGTATCAGGATTTTTTTCAATGCTGACAACTTACTTTTTATAGTAGGTACATGTGTGGCTCACAGGGAAAAACTGCAGTAAAAAAAATTGGAAATTTGCTGCCACCATTTTGGAATATCACAGCAAAAAAAAAAAATAGTACTGGCTGATTTACAATTGCTATTGGCTGTCACCTAGTATATGAGCGTCCGCAGCAGTATCCTCCGGTGGGCCTCCATGCAGGGGTAGGACAACGAGTATATTGACTTTGTAATACACATTGCAAAAATATATGAGAATTATAAGTAGAAGAGTTGGATAGCATGAATACTTTTACAGGCTCGGACTGGCCAACAGGAGAACTGGAGAATCCTCCGGTGGGCTCCCATGAAGGGATGGCTCTCCACTCCAGTCCCCCATTAAAGTGCACCTGTCAGCAGGAGTGTGCTGAGTAAACCACATACACTGTCAGGAGGGCGACATTACACAGAGTAAAATGGTACCTTAGTTGATGAAATTCGTCCTGTGGTTCTTGTGTAATCTTTACTTTCAGTTTGGAAATAATGATACGCTTATGCTCCGGGGCGGCGTGTGGGGGCGCTCTATCTGGTGCTCTGCTTACATATTCATGTGTATGCTCTTATGACAGCTCACTGATCGTCCACTGACCTGCCTCCTATTTTACCTAGCCCCGCACTACTAGATGCATTATGTAAAATAGGAGGCAGGTCAGTGAAGGCACAGTGAGGTGTCATAAGAGCATACAGATGAATATGTAAGCAGAGCACCAGATAGAGTGCCCCCCACAGGCCGCCCCAGAGCACGAGCATATCATTATCTCCAAACTGAAAGTAAAGGTTACACAAGAACCACAGGACGGATTTAATCAACTAAGGTATCATTTTAATCAGTGTAGTGGCACCCACCTGACAATGTATGTGTTTTACTGAGCTCAATCCTGCTGACAGGTGCGCTTTAAATGTATAAGTGGTTAACTCTGAATTTTTGGGGTGACAGATGGCCTTTAAGCTCCCTTTAGTGGCCACTGAGGATACACAGCATGGCAGCTTTTATTCCATGTCTATGCTGAGGATATGGAGCTTTGTATGGAGTTTTTGATTTATTTATATCATAATAGGTGGATGTTCAGGGGGTTTATATTAGAGACTTCTGCAGTATTCATGTCACTTTCTAGAACGTTCTTCCTTGTCCAGAACATTCAGACGGTGCAGCCGTGGCTTTCTGGTAGTAACACGGTTCAGATCATCGAGGCCAAACTCCCTGATTACATCTTTGATTCTGCCGCGCTGAAGCTGAAGGAGGCCGTCAGCCACAATCTGCACCAGCCATTCAGGCATTTCCAAACCTACGGTAAGCAGGACGTGAATCATTAAAGGGATGGTACATACGGAAAGCTGGACATGAGTCATTAAAGGGATGGTACATATGGTAAGCTGGACGTGAATCATTAAAGGGATGGTACATACGGTAAGCTCGACGTGAGTCATTAAAGGGATGGTACATATGGTAAGCTGGACGTGAATCATTAAAGGGATGATACATACTGTAAGCTCGACGTGAATCATTAAAGGGATGGTATATACAGAAAGCTGGACATGAGTCATTAAAGGGATGGTACATATGGTAAGCTGGACGGGAATCATTAAAGGGATGGTACATATGGTAAGCTGGACGTGAATCATTAAAGGGATGATACATACTGTAAGCTCGACGTGAATCATTAAAGGGATGGTACATACAGAAAGCTGGACATGAGTCATTAAAGGGATGGTACATATGGTAAGCTGGACGTGAATCATTAAAAGGATGATACATACGGTAAGCTCGACGTGAATCATTAAAGGGATGGTACATACGGAAAGCTGGACATGAGTCATTAAAGGGATGGTACATATGGTAAGCTGGCCGCGAATCATTAAAGGGATGGTACATACGGTAAGCTCGACGTGAGTTATTAAAGGGATGGTACATACTGTAAGCTGGATGTGAGTCATTAAAGGGATGGTACATACAGTAAGCAGGACGTGAGTCATTAAAGGGATGGTACATACGGTAAGCTGGCCGCGAATCATTAAAGACATGGTACATACGGTAAGGTGGACATGAGTCATTAAAGGGATGGTACATATGGTAAGCTGGCCGCGAATCATTAAAGGGATGGTACATATGGTAAGCTGGACGTGAATCATTATAGGGATGGTACATACGGTAAGCTGGCCGCGAATCATTAAAGGCATGGTACATATGGTAAGCTGGACGTGAATCATTATAGGGATGGTACATACGGTAAGCAGGACGTGAGTCATTAAAGGGATTGTACATATGGTAAGCTGGACGTGAATCATTAAAGGGATGGTACATATGGTAAGCTGGCCGCAAATCATTATAGGGATGATACATACGGTAAGCAGGACGTGAGTCATTAAAGGGATGGTACATACGGTAAGCAGGACGTGAGTCATTAAAGGCATGGTACATATGGTAAGCTGGACGTGAATCATTATAGGGATGGTACATACGGTAAGCAGGACGTGAGTCATTAAAGGGATGGTACATACGGTAAGCAGGACGTGAGTCATTAAAGGGATGGTACATACGGTAAGCTCGACGTGAGTTATTAAAGGGATGGTACATACTGTAAGCTGGACGTGAATCATTAAAAGAATGATACATACGGAAAGCTGGACATGAGTCATTAAAAGGATGGTACATATGGTAAGCTGGACGTGAATCATTAAAGGGATGGTACATACGGTAAGCTCGACGTGAGTCATTAAAGGGATGGTACATACTGTAAGCTGGACGTGAATCATTATAGGGATTGTACATACAGTAAGTAGAACGTGAGTCTTTAAAGGGATGGTACATACGGTAAGCTGGCCGCGAATCATTAAAGGCATGGTACATACGGTAAGCTGGACATGAGTCATTACAGGGATGGTACATAGGGTAAGCAGGATGTGAGTCATTAAAGGGATGGTACATACGGTAAGCAGGATGTGAGTCATTAAAGGGATGGTACATACGGTAAGCAGGATGTGAGTCATTAAAGGGATGGTACATACGGTAAGCAGGATGTGAGTCATTAAAGGGATGGTACATATGGTAAGCTGGACATGAGTCATTACAGGGATGGTACATACTGTAAGCTGGACATGAATCATTAAAGGGATGGTGCATACGGTAAGCTGGACATGAATCATTAAAGGGATGGTGCATACGGTAAGCTGGACATGAGTCATTAAAGGGATGGTACATATGGTAAGCTGGACGTGAATCATTAAAGGGATGGTACATACGGTAAGCTCGACGTGAGTTATTAAAGGGATGGTACATACTGTAAGCTGGACGTGAATCATTAAAGGGATGGTACATATGGTAAGCTGGACGTGAATCATTAAAAGGATGATACATATGGAAAGCTGGACATGAGTCATTAAAGGGATGGTACATATGGTAAGCTGGATGTTAATCATTATAGGGATGGTACATACAGTAAGCAGGACGTGAGTCATTAAAGGGATGGTACATATGGTAAGCTGGACGTGAATCATTAAAGGGATGGTACATACGGTAAGCTCGACGTGAGTTATTAAAGGGATGGTACATACTGTAAGCTGGACGTGAATCATTTAAGGGATGGTACATATGGTAAGCTGGACGTGAGTCATTAAAGGGATGGTACATACTGTAAGCTGGATGTGAATCATTAAAGGGATGGTACATACGGTAAGCTCGACGTGAGTTATTAAAGGGATAGTACATACTGTAAGCTGGACGTGAATCATTATAGGGATGGTACATACAGTAAGCAGGACGTGAGTCATTAAAGGGATGGTACATACGGTAAGCTGGCCGCAAATCATTAAAGGCATGGTACATACGGTAAGCTGGACGTGAATCATTATAGGGATGGTTCATACAGTAAGCAGGACGTGAGTCATTAAAGGGATGGTTCATATGGTAAGCTGGCTGCGAACCTTTAAAAAGATGATACATACGGTAAGCTCGACGTGAGTTATTAAAGGGATGATACATACTGTAAGCTGGACGTGAATCATTATAGGGATGGTACATACAGTAAGTAGAACGTGAGTCTTTAAAGGGATGGTACATACGGTAAGCTGGCTGCGAATCATTAAAGGCATGGTACATACGGTAAGCTGGACATGAGTCATTACAGGGATGGTACATAGGGTAAGCAGGATGTGAGTCATTAAAGGGATGGTACATACGGTAAGCAGGATGTGAGTCATTAAAGGGATGGTACATATGGTAAGCTGGACATGAGTCATTAAAGGTATGGTACATATGGTAAGCTGGACGTGAGTCACTAAAGGGATGGTACATATGGTAAGCTGGCCGCGAATAATTAAAAGGATGGTACATACAGTAAGCTGGACGTGAATCGTAAGTATTAAAGCGATGGAACATATGGGAAGCTGGACGTGAATCTAGTATTAAAGGGATGGAACAATCACAATCAGAAATCTCCTGCCGGCGCTTGCAGCGTGATCTTCCTGTGGACGCTTTGATCCTGATACCTTTCCAAAAGCCATTGAACCCAGTGTTAGGGGTTCCCAGAGGTGTGATCCTCATCTATCAGACATTATCATGCAGAAATACTATATATAATTGGTCTAACAAGCACTTCAAAGAGGATCTGTCTCTAGATTTCACCATATAAATGTAGATTATCAAATTGATCTCTTAGACCTGATGAAGCCAGAGAACTTGCTTTCAAAAATCCATGTCCGATCAGCTGTATAATCCTCTTTGAGAGTTTTCTCCGCCCGACATTAAGATGAGTCTAGATACAACTATAAATTCTATGTTATATTATTTGATAGTTGAAAGCTTCAGCTGGCTGGTGGATGGTTCAGCCGCGGAGAAAGTAGAAATTTTCTTATCCGAGGAGCACAGTTTTGATGAATACACAGAGGTACGTATGTGTGATCATAATGGTTTTTTTTTTTACATATTGGGCCTTCTTGCATATTATCTCGAACCGTCATGACCGTGTGCGGCCAACCCGGGTTCCATAGTTCCGTAATACCCCTCCCCATCTTACCGACCTCAAGTAGCTTAACAAATAAAAACACTGCACCTGTAATTTCTTTGGATAAATTTGGCCACAGCGGCCATTTTATTAACAAACAACATTAACATATAAACATTATTATTCAAATAAATAAATAAGAAGGGAGGGTTCTTGGAGTTAAAAATTAGATCTGGCATAACTAAACCGAAATCGAACCACCGTATTACCCTCAGCCGTCCATCACCAGCTCGAGGGCACCAAAAGCTCCCAGGGTAAAACCCCGTCCAGAGCCCCAAAAACCAAATGCCAGATCACCCCGCTTAATCAAGCCACTGCCTGTAAACTTTCAATAACTTTCCCACCGACACTTCTGTGCCAACTCCAAGAACCCCACCCCCCGCCACAAACGAACAGCCCTGACCACCTCAGGCTCGTGAGCGCCCCAACACTGCCAAAGCCCTCTCAATCCCCTCCTGTATAGATAATGCCCATAAATCAATCCCAATATCGTTCAGGTGCACCCCATCCTTTGCCCAAAAATCACCAACCCCTGCCTCAAGATCAAGATGCCGAACACTTACACCCCCATTTCTACCAACAAAAGCTGCTATGGCTCTATTCAACTTTACTCGTGCCCTATTAATGCCCTTCACTGATCTGGCCTCCCTCCAATTTTTTCTCGGCACAATGTCAGACCAAACCGTCAACACCCCAGGAAAAGATGTCCATAACCTTAAAAAATCAATTCGAATATCCCTCATCAATTCCCTAACTGGCCGAACCCCCAAATCATTCCCCCCCATATGCACCACCAAAATGTCCGGCGCCCGGTCCAAACGAGCCGCCTTATGGAATTCAGGAAGCACCCTTCTCCATACCATCCCTCTAAAACCCAGCCACCGGACCACCACTTGCTCTCTGCTAAAACCCAATTGCCTACCGTTTGGCCTCACATCCGCCCGCAGCGCCCCCCAATGAACGAAAGAGTGTCCAAGAATCCAGACTAATAACGGGACGTCACCTGCAATAAGATAACCAAAGAATTGTATTCACTCCTGACCAGATAAAACATAAGCCTGCACACCTAATGCCGTACATAGGACAGATAACGATCTGAACTCCACCTCCCGATGCGTTTTATCACATCCTTTCCTAAACCCAAACCATCCGCTTCTGACGCCGCACCGATTCTGAAAGAATGCGACCCGTACACCTCAGGACTAAGGCCCAACTCCCGAATCCCTTTTTTAAATACTGCAATAAATTGAAAACGTGACAGAAACTCTCCGTTTTTATGACACAATAATGGGCCCTTACGTCCCGACCAAACCTGCCAGTAAGCCATTAAACATCTCCTAGGACACATAAACGATCCATCAACTTCCCCCAATACCACTAGCTTGCCTCTGCCCAATTGATCCGTCTTCGCCCTCCTAATCCAAAATTCGATGCCCCCTTTCCGACCGTTCACATCCTCGGCAAACAAACCCCCAACCTTATTCCTACTTGGTGCCACCAACTCACCTAATCTTAGTGCGCCAAAGAACGCCAATGAAAAAGCCAACCTAAACAGTGTGGCTTCAAAAACTGAACAACAAATCTTATCCAACACTAAACCCAACCGCTCTAAAATACTAAAAGTCACCGGTCTTCGTTTATCTAACACCTTACCGCCTCTCCTAAAGCCCCTAAGTGCTTGCTTCACTAAAAACGATTTTGTAACATCTTTAAACCCCTGCAATTTAAAAGCGAATGCCAATCCTGCTACAAATTTACTAACTTTTGACACAGACCATCCAATCTCTGCTGCCCTTCCCACAAGAAACAGCACCGCCATCTCTCTATCTCCTTCACTTTCCACCACACCCCACTCCAGAATCCAACTTCGCCATACTCGCCACGATGCCTCGTATGATGCCCAGGTCTGCCTCGTAATGGACTCCCTTATTAACCGTCCGGCTCCTCCATAACCAGTTGCCACAAATGCGAAGGGCATTCTTGACCCACGTCCTCGGCCTCTGGTGCTAGCGCCCGAAAACGGTCCCACTGAAAACGAGATAAGGCATCTGCTATAGAATTTTGTACACCTGGAACATGGACCGCTGTAATCCAAGCGTTCAGCTTAAGACAACAAAGTACTAGTTCCCTCAGTAGCCTAATCACAGGCGGGGATGAGGCCGACAAGCTGTTGATGACAGACACCACTCCCATGTTATCGCAATGAAACCGAATTCTCCTGTTGGCAAAACACTCCCCCCAAATAGTAACCGCAACAACAATAGGGAACAATTCCAAAAACGCCAGGTTCCTCGTAAGTCCCCTCTCCGTCCACCCAATCGGCCATGCCCCAACACTCCACCGCCCTTTCCAGTAGGCCCCGTATCCAGCACCTCCCGCAGCATCTGTAAAAATCTCACAATCAAAACTGCTTACAAACTCCTGCTGGATTAATGACCTGCCATTATAGCTTTCCAAAAACAACTTCCAAACCCTCAGATCCTCCTTGTGTTCCTTATTTAGGCGGATAAAATGATGAGCCGCACGCACTCCTGCTGTGGCGCCTGACAACCTGCGACAAAACATTCTGCCCATTGGCATAATCCTGCATGCAAAATTTAAGCGCCCCAACAGCGATTGTAGCTCCCTCAGGGTCACCTTGCGCAACCTCCTGACTCTATCGACCTCCTGCTTGAGCAGACACAATTTATCTTCAGGTAACCGGTACTCCATCCTTTCTGTGTCAATTACAATGCCCAAAAAACTTAGGATTGTGCAAGGGCCTTCTGTCTTTTCTTTTGCCAATGGTACACCAAAATGCTCCGCTACCCACACCATAGTACCTAACAAATTCCTACACAATAACGATTGCGGAGGGCCTATAAACAAAAAATCATCCAAATAATGAATGACTGAATTAACTGATGCCAGGTCCATCACCACCCATTCCAAAAAGGTACTAAACGTTTCAAACAAAGAACACGAAATTGCACAACCCATTGGCAAACACCTATCCATGTAATATGCCCCATTCCAAAAACAACCTAACAACGGGATGCTATCCGGGTGAACTGGCAGCAACCGAAAAGCCGACTCGATATCCGTCTTGGCTAGCAACGATCCTGACCCATAACGCTGTACCCATCGCACCGCCGCATCAAATGATGTATATTCAACTGAACATAATTCCTGTGCAATGCCATCATTCACCGAGAGCCCCTTCGGGTACGACAAATGCTGAATCAAACGAAACTTATTCAGCTCTTTTTTTTTTGGGCACAACCCCCAGTGGCGAGATAATCACCCTGCTGCTAGGTAATACCCGAAACGGTCCCGCCATCCTGCCCAATTCCACCTCCTTAGCCAACTTCACGCTAACCACATCCGGATGAAGGGAAGCCGACGTCAAATTTTTTAGTGAAAAGGGGACCTCGTGCTCAGGAGGAGGGATTCTAAAACCTTCCAAAAACCCATCCGAAATTACCTTAGCCTTCGACTGATCAGGATACCTACTTAGAAAGGGGGCCATCGCGTGAACCCTCACCGGAGTCGCCCCTTTGACCGGTACCCACTGTCGGCTTTCCCTTACCCTTCTTAAAGCATTTTGATGCTCCGTGTGAGTTTCCATTACAATGGGAGCACACGTGTTTGAATTTACAGGAGGTCCCGTACTTGCATTGGCCGTCATTAAATTGCCAGCAAGTTCCCACTTCCTTCTTAGTGCTTTGTGGCCCTTGGTTACCTCCCCCTTGTCCTGCTGGTTGGTTACCACTACTGCTGCTCCCGTGAAAGGACTGCCCATACCTCACTGGGACCATAACCTTCAGCCACAACCCAATGTCCTTTTGATCCCATCTGATCTCAGGGCGGACTGCCTTCCTCTGACGAAATTGCTCGTCATAACGTAACCATGTCTGACCCCCGTAAGTCCTATGAGCCTCCCCAATAGCATCAAGGTAGCAAAACAAACCCGAACAATTATCAGGAGCTTTTTCTCCAATAACGCTAGCCATTATTGCAAAAGCTTGCAACCAATTGAAAAACGTCTGTGGAATCAACCTCCACCTACGCTTCTCTTCTTCCTCTTTTTTACTGTCTTCCTTTTTTCCCTTATCCAGGTTAAACTTTTCCAACGGAAGAAGGGAAAAAATTTTGACATACTCGTCCCGCCAAATTTTTTCTTTAACCTCTTTTTTTAAATGCGCCCCCAATGGCCCCTCAAAGCACACGTATACCTCCCCTTTCGCCCTATCATCCAGTTTTATACTATCCGCATTATCCTTTTCTGTCTGCACACACACCGACACCCCAGAAGGTGTCCCAGCTGTACACCCCGCCGACCTGGCCGACTCGCTCCCCACCTGCAACAACGCCGGTTGACTAGGTAGCCAAGCCCCCGCCGGTGACAACCCCCTTTGAATGGCCCCCCCGCCGTCTATTCTCGCCAAAATGCGCGACATGCTAACCAACAAATCCCTAAACCCACTTACATCTGACCCACTACCTCCCCTAACATTTTCCCCGCTGGGCCCAGACACCTGCCTATCGCCTACCCCATCCGCTACAGACCCCGCGGGCGACAAACCATACATAGACGCATACTCACGAAGCTGCGCAGGTGCTGTGTCCCCGCCAGCCGTACTCGCCGAGTCCTGATGAGTCCTTGGTTCGTCTTGTTCTTCTCCATAATCCAGTCCGACCGACCCCTGCTGCTCAAGGCCCGCGCCCCTGGCCTCCTCGTCACCAGGGGGGACCCGAGCCCGTGCCGACCTCCCCGCCGTTCGTCCTCCACTCCTCACCGCCGACCGTGCACATCCGCGATTTTTAGACCCGGACTCACCAGCCCGATCCGTGTTGGTCCGTGGATAACTGCCAGGCAAATCCGTGCTGCTGCCCGCCGCTCCATCCCTCTGCCTGGAGAAACTTGAGCCAGGCAGCAGGTCCTGGAATTGTTGCTGCCTGCCCGTGTAGCTCCGCTGCTGTCTGCGCCCTCTGGTCTGTCTGGCAGGCACCCCGACAGGAACGTCGCCAGGTGTGCCTGCCGCGCTGGTGTTCCCTCCGTTCCCCGCTGCAGGATTGCCGCCCTTTTTTCTTTTAAATAACCGGCGTCTTGAATCGCCACTAGATCTTGGAGCGGGGGGCGTGTCACTGCGCCCGCCGCTCATTGGCTGTGCGTCCCTCTCGTCTGTCTCCGGGGCCGGAAGTGACGTAGTCCCCATTTCCGGTGAGGCCCCGCCCCCCGGATGATGCGTCTGCGGCCCGGGCCTTGCTTCCGGCGTGGCCTGGGCTCTAGTACTGCGGCGCGCCGACGGGGGAGGCTGCACCGCGACGGACCGGGGAACTTCAGTCGCGGACCGCGACCCGATGCAGGGGGAGCCCGCAGACCGGCTGGGCGGATTCCTGCCGCGGCGGGCACGCCGGCAGGGGATTCCGCCGGCATGCTCCCCGGACACAGGGTCCCCTGAGGGGCTCCGCAGCCTGCGCCTGCTGCCCGTACCAACCATCTCCAGGGAAAGCCTCTCGGGGGGCCGCGTCCTCCTGGCACTTCTTCCCAAACCCGACGGGGATTCTTCCTCTCCGGCATTCCCCAGAAGTCCGGCCAGCTGGGCCTCAAGCCACCCTCCTTGCCTGGATCTGGCAGTCTCCCTCAGCCTGGCGATAAGGGACTCCACAGACTCCATAATAGCGAGAAGAGTGTCCCAGCAATTAAAAGGTAAAATTTTTTTTTTTTTTTTTTATCAGTGCTCCAGAACTTCTCTCAATGGCTTCTTCCCTGGACTGCCCGTTTTCCCGCACTTTTCCCTATTATACCTCTTCCCCCCTTTACCCCACCCCCATCCAAATGCCAGCCCCTCCAAACCTATACCCAATTCCGACCATTGGGATTTAAAAATTGCACCCTCCTGGCCAATCCCGGTCATGTGGGGCTTCCTTCTAGGTTCCCATGCCTCCAGCCCCCTTCTTTATGTTAAATTAACTCATCCCTGCACAGCAACACTGGCTTTGATGTTTCTAGTAAAAATCGACTGCGTATGCGCCGTTCATCATATGAAAGTTATCTAGGACTAGTCCAGCGGGACGTCACTTCCCACAAACAAATCCCACCTCAGATGCTGTGATCACACCCAAATCATGGCATCTTAGTCTCACCTGGCGAGGTGGATCTTCTAAGCCTCGGGTCCGGGTGGGCACGCGGACCCCGGGCGTTGGTGTGGCAAGCAGGAAGGTACATGAGCAGCAAGGAATTGGCACTCAGGAATCTTGGGAGCTGCAGGATGGATGTAGCGTAACCCAGTAGGAATGGAAGAAAGTTAACGCAGAAGGTGGAGCACACCAAACAAAAGTCTAAAAACTCAATCCTAAGACCCAGGTGTGTCCTAACGGTCCATAAATAGGATTTAGGAGATTATGTCACTGAGCTACACAGGACAACCTGTAAAACCTGACGTGGAGCACAACACGGGGCAGCAGACCGAAGTGAAGGAAGCAGAGCTCGGATACCCAAGACAGGTGTATAATGCTTAATTTCACATGCCCAATTTGCATTTGACGGCCGGCACATTAAAAGTTTAGTTTTTTAAGGTAGAAACATTTTTGCCAGATATATACCGTGGATGTCAATGCAGGAATTTGGCATGCATGAAGGACCTGACAGGTTCACTTTACGAGGACCCCCTTTGGTTCGTTTGAAGGGTCCCTTGGCAATAAGCTGATCACAGCTGGAGTCGGATGGACGCAGCAACAAGGACTAAGTTGCAGGAATCATTTTCTTACCATTCCTATTAGAATCAATACTGTCCTAAGTCCTACAGAGCGAGGGGTGCAACGTATCCGATAATAATAGAGGGTCAAATCAGAAATCTCACGGGTATATGAGACTGATTTATATTTGTATTCCAGTTTATAGAACAATTTCACACCCTGGCCAGAGATATCATGGGACTGCCCACCCGCGCTTACTTCACCATGGTACACCTCGACTGCGATGACTTAAAGCAAGGCCTGGCTGACAAAGCAAAAAGTTTTGCAAATATATTACTAGATAGACTGGTGACAAATCACAGATTGGAGAATGAAGAGTGAGTAAAATCCTGGATTCAAGGAGGTTTCACAATAGAAAAAAATAATCTGTAATGGGCCTCTACCTGCCATGTGCCATTCAGGGGCCCTTGGGGTCGAGGTCAAGTGCTACTTCTGCTATGATTTCATACAGTGAGTTATAGATGCTGATGCTACAGTAAAAGTTAAGAATCTCATATTACTTTACTTATGATACCATAAAATATCATCACATTCCAGTATATAATATACAGGTGCATCTCACTAAATTAGAATATCATCAAAAAGTTAATTTATTTCAGTTCTTCAATACAAAAATTTCAATTCATATATTATATAGAGTCATTACAAACAGAGTGATCTATTTCAAGTGTTTATTTCTGTTAATGTTGATGATTATGGCTTACAATGGAAACACAAAAGTTATTATCTCAGTAAATTAAAATAATTAACAAATACACCTGCAAAGGCTTCCTAAGCTTTTAAAAAGGTCCCTTAGTCTGTTTCAGTAGGCTCCACAATCATTGGGAAGACTGGTGACTTCACAGATGTCCAGAAGGCAGTCATTGACCCACTCCACAAGGTCCCAGAGTCCCAATTTTCATTTGGAAATCAAGGTCCTAGAGTCTGGAGGAAGAGTGGAGAGGCCACAATCCAAGCTGCTTGAGGTCTAGTGTGAAGTCTCCACAATCAGTGATGGTTTGGGGAGCCATGTCATCTGCTGGTGTAGGTCCACTGTGTTTTATCAAGACCAAAGTCAGCGCAGCCGTCTACCAGGAAATTTTAGTGCACTTCATGCTTCCCTCTGCCGACAAGCTTTTTGGAGATGGAAATTTCATTCTCCAGCAGGACTTGGCCCCTGTCCACACGGCCAAAAGTACCAATACCTGGTTTACAAACAACAGTATCACTGTACTTGATTGGCAGCAAACTCGCCTGACCTTAACCCCATAGAGAATCTATTATAGAGAATCTATAGGGTATTGTCAAGAGGAAGATGAGAGACACCAGACCCGACAATGTAGATGAGCTGAAGGCTCAAAGCCACCTGGGCTTGCATAACACCTCAGCAGGGCCACATTGCCGCATTGATGCAGTAATTGATGCAAAAGGAGCCCTGGCCAAGTATTGACAGCATTTACTGAACATACATTTCAGTAGGACATTTCAGATTTTAAAAACATTTTTCAAGCTGTTATAAAGTATTCTAATTTACTGAGATAATGACTTTTGTGTTTTCATTGGCTGTAAGCCATAATCATCAACATTAGCAGAAATAAACACTTGGAATAGATCACTCTGTGTGTAATGACTCTATATAATATAGGAGTTTCACTTTTTGTACTGAAAACTGAAATAAATGAACTTTTTGATGATATTCTAATTTAGTGAGATGCACCTGTATGTAATAATCTTTGCTTCGCTTAGAATCTGCTTGGAATTTGAGAAAATCAAGGAACAAGCGTTAAAGGTTCCTGAAACTGCTGAAGATGTAATAGAGGAGATTGCGCTTGTGGAGCAGGCGAAGAATAAAAGCCTGGTAGAGCTAAAGTCCCAAATTGCTGTACTTACGTCCCTGGGTATAATTAGTGAAAAACATAATATATAGGATTATTCCGATATTTCTTGTGTCCTGGTTAATATGTATTTTTCCATCTATAGGTCATGTCATACTAGCTATACTTACCAGTCCCTCTCCAGGTTTCAGTGATCAGATCCCCAACATGATCATGTGATTGCTGCAGCCTATCAGTGACTACGGTGGTAACCTGCTACAGCCAGTGATTGGCTACAGAAATCACATGTCCACATAGAGCAGGAAGAACACAAACCGATGGAGGGAACTGGAGTTGTGGAGCATCAGTATAATTTTATAACCTAAGTTTTTGGAAGAAATATAATTGGTGCAACCCCTGTGATTGTAGATGCTAGATCCATTAATACATAGTGAGTTTCATTTTACTAATTTTAGGAGTGTCAGCGGAGGATGAATTTTCTTCTAGATGTTCATTTATTTGTACCTGAAGATATCATCCTGAACTCAACAGTGTCACTGTGGCCAAAAAATATCAACCCAGTGTTTGATGAAAATGACCAGGTATGTGGGCTCATGTCTGAAAATGGGGTCTCGGGTGCCAGCTCCAATGAAGCAGCAGCCCCCTGCAGTGTCCAGGTAATTAAACAGGGAACGCTCTGGGAGCATTTTTTGATAACTGTTCCTTTCTAAAAGCTGATTGAAAACGCCAAGCATAAAGGAGAGGGTGATCTGCTGGGGAAAAGAGAGAAGCTTGTGCTGGAACTGGAGAAACTTTTGCGTCGGATGGAAGAATTTGCAGAGTACTCTGAGCTGGATATGATGCAGCAGGTATGATAGTCACAGGCTGTGTTATAGTTTTCCATCTTCTTATTTTCATTACTTTAAGACTCTTTTCATATTTGTACAGATCCTTTTTACCCAAAACGCATCATGGTTGTCGTGAACGATAATTTTTTTGTGCAACACAAAAGATCATTTCACCCGACGAACAAGCGTTTGGCCATTCGTCGGTGATTGGCAGCCTATTTATACAGCACAATTATCCTTAAACGAGCGTTCCTGGGAAGTAGTTATAAAATGCTCCCTAACTCCGGTTTGGAGTTGCATTAGGATTTTTTTATGTTGTTTTTTTGGGGGAGGTTCTATCCCTTTTTAAAGGCAAGAATCAAGAATATTGAGACTACAGCCAATAGTGTAACCTGAAGCTTCAATGCAAAATCTCCATTAGGGCCCCCAACTATTGCAGGTCTTTAATAGTAGTGGTCTTCTCATATGAGTCAAAGAGACCTTTTGGGCCCCCCTTAGCTCCAGATGCGACTGCAACCCCTGCACGCACTGTAGTTACGCCCTTGACTGCAGCATTATTTTTGCTATACAAAAAAAACCTATGAAAAAAACATAAACCCGACTGACCACCATTATCAGCCAGAACAGTCTTTATAGAGCCAGTCCCTAGTGCTTAACCTGAAGTGCAGTCAAGCAAAGGCAGGTCAGAGGCAGTCGTCACACCTGAGCACTGGCGTATGAAAGCGTCCACTAGGCCTGAAACGTGTTGCGTCCAATAGGCCTGAAACGTATTGCTTCCAATAGGCCTGAAACGCATTGCGTCCAATAGGCCTGAAATACATTGCGTCCAATAGGCCTGAAACGCATTGCGTCCAATAGGCCTGAAATACATTGCGTCCAATAGGCCTGAAACGCGTTGTATCCAATAGGCCTGAAATGATTTACATCCAGTAGGCCTGAAACGCGTTGTGTCCAATAGGCTTGAAATGCGTTGCGTCCAATAGGCCTGAAACGATTTGTGTCCAATAGACCTGAAAGGCCTGAAAGTTACACCTCTGACATCAGCTGTCTATAAAGTGGAGCATATAGGAGTCTGTATTCTGCAAACGAGAAGTAAAGTTCACCGGTGAGAAGTCAGTCTCATACTGTAACTTGTGAATGTCTAACTCATTTTCTTTAATGGAGGCAGTCCGGTTAACCCTTTACTTATCTGTGTTTATTGTGTCTGGTTTCAGTAAGTGACAGATGTGAAGACTGTACAGAAGCGAATAGCAGACGCAGAGGAGGCGGTGGCTTATATTAACAAAGAAGAAGCACTGTATAAATGGGACCTTACAACATACCCTCAGCTGGATTCTTCAAAACTCAACATCGAACCTTACCAGAAACTTTTTGCACTGATTTACAAATGGCAAAAAACTGAAAAAAAGTATGTGCACCCCATTGGGGAATTCTGAGTTAACTCTTGGCATACCGTTATTTATTAACACCATACGTGATCTGAAGTGGAGAGTAAATGGCGCATTTAAACAAGCTGATGATCATTCCCAATTATCAGCCTGTGTAAATGTGCCAGTAATCACCCGATGAACAAGCAAAACACTAATTCGTCGGGAACGAATCATTTATGGCAGCAAAAATCATCTTTATCTACAGCACTTTGCCCCTTGTAACGTTATAGGGACAAAGTATATCTAATAACCAATCGTTCTGTCCCCATCACTGTTCTTCGGTCCTGGAAATAACCAAGCGCCAAAAGTCTTGCATATATTACAAGGGGATTATGTGTTATTAAAGGGCTGTCCGGCCTTGGGGCACAAGTCTGCAGTCACTCCATGTGACTGCAGACATGTGAATCCTCACAGCATGTGTACTGTGCGCGTTATAAGGATTCTCCAGCATCGGGAGCACAGGCGTGTGACAGCAAGTATGTGATTTGCATACATACGGTCACATCCCAACTAGACATATCCGGCCTTGCTCAATGCAAGCATATTGAGTGGAGCCAGACACGTCTAGTCGGAATGTGGTCAGAAGTATGCAAATCACATACTTGTGGTCACATAACAGCCCGTTCCCGGCACCGGAAAATCCTCGCAGTGCGTGCAATGTGAGGATTTACAAGTCTGTAGTTACATAGACTGTAGACTTGTACCCCAAGGCCGGACAATCCCTTCTGCAAAATAGGAGATAAATGTATGATCGGTAGGGGTGCTCTAACCACAGGGTCCTCCAGTAATCCAGAGGACAGAGGTTCCAAAGTCTGCTGTGTGAATGGAGTGATCGTGCGCATGCGTAGCCAGTGCTCCATTCATGTCTGTGGGAGCAGTCATGCGCATGCGTAACCATCACTCCCATAGATGCACACATGCTTCATTCACAAAGCTGTATCTAGGACCACCGCTTTCAAAACTGCTGGGGGCTGCAGCAGTCGGACTCCCAGTGATCAGACATTTATCAACAACCTTGTGGATAGGTGATTAAAGATTATTTATGGGACAACCATAGCCATAGATGTAGAAGAGAAAAAAAGCAGAATAAACAGTAATAGATGAGCTAAAAACATGAGATTTATCAAAATATGTCTTGAAAAATCTCACGCTTCCAGGTGGATCGACGGCGCTTTCCTTGACCTGAACGTAGAAAGCATGGAAGCCGAGGTGGACGAATTCTTCCAAGAGGTCTACAAGATGATGAAACTATTTCAGCAGAAGACGTTAGAAGAGGAGAAGAAAAAGGCGGCTCAACACCGGACACTGTCTGAAGATATGGATTCGGTGGACGAGGAAAAGAAGGAAAGCCGCATAGTTCTCATGTGTTCTGCCATCACCGAGCAAATCAAGGCTTTTAAGGTAGATGCATCAAATAATGGATATATCAGTAATCTGGGCCCGGTTTGCTGGAGCGCGCTGTTACCTCCCAATCCCAGCCAACTTCAGCACAGTGGTTACTATCGAGACCACAGCGGTGGTCGGTCTCCTAGGCAACGATCTGTAAACAAAAGAAAAGTGTTAATATCTCAAGAACGGCTGCAAATGTCAAGAAGCAGTAAATTGCAAAAGTGCAGGTTTTTACAATATCTATGAAGATGGGAATAACCCTTTAATTCATTTTTGTAGCCGTAATCCCGGGACACTGATTATGATTGACTCCTTTTCAGGAATATATCCCTTTGTTGAGCATCCTTTGCAACCCAGGAATCAGAACCCGACATTGGCTGGAGATGTCTGAGATAGTTGGCTATGAGCTCGCTCCGAATTCTGGCACCAGCCTGAGGAAGGTTCTGGAGCTGAGCTTGGATCCGCACTTACACCAGTGTGAACAGATTAGTGCGGCAGCTAGTAAGGTAAGCATCTCTGGCTAATAAATGTGTATCGGTGTTCGAGAATACTATCCTGTTATTGAAATGAATAACAAACAATGGAAAACCGAAAAAAAACTAAAGGAGAATTGAGTTAAAAGAAAGCCGATAGCTGTCAGGGGAAAGTGCTGGAGCTTTTTACATTTTAGAAAGCGCAACATTTAGTTCCCACAAGGAATAAATTGCTGCAAACTGTTTGTCAGGGACTTTTTCTCATCTCGCTGTTTAATTAAGCATGCATGCTCAGCCGAGCAGGGTGTGAATGTGTATTGGGAGAAATAGCTGTCTACCAAAGGGCAGTTTCACCAGTGGCTATCTCAACAGTGTGACAGTTTCGCCAGTGGCTATCTCCAGATTGTGACAGTTTCTCCAGTGGCTATCTCAAGAATGTCACAGTTTCTCCAGTGGCTATCTCAAGAGTATCACAGTTTGGCCAGTGGCTATCTCAAGAGTGTGATGGTTTCGACAGTGGCTATCTCAAGAGTGTGACAGTTTTGCCAGTGGCTATCTCAAGAGTGTGATAGTTTCGACAGTGGCTATTTCAAGAGTGTGACAGTTTCGCCTGTGGCTATCTCAAGAGTGTTACAGTTTCGCCAGTGGCTATCTCAACAGTGTGACAATTTCACCAGTGGCTATCTCAAGAGTGTGACAGTTTTGCCAGTGGCTATCTCAAGAGTATGACGGTTTAGACAGTAGCTATCTCAAGAGTGTGACAGTTTTGCCAGTGGCTATCTCAAGAGTGTGATGGTTTCGACAGTGGCTATCTCAAGAGTGTGACAGTTTCGCCAGTGGCTATCTCAACAGTGTGACAGTTTCGCCAGTGGCTATCTCAACAGTGTGACAGTTTCTCCAGTGGCTATCTCAACAGTGTGACAGTTTCACCAGTGGTTATCTCAACAGTGTGACAGTTTCTCCAGTGGCTATCTCAAGAGCGTGACAGTTTTGCCAACGGCTATCTCAAGAGTGTTACAGTTTCTTCAGTGGCTATCTCAACAGTGTGACAGTTTCACCAGTGGCTATCTCAACAGTGTGACAGTTTCGCCAGTGGCTATCTCAACAGTGTGACAGTTTCTCCAGTGGCTATCTCAACAGTGTGACAGTTTCACCAGTGGTTATCTCAACAGTGTGACAGTTTCTCCAGTGGCTATCTCAAGAGCGTGACAGTTTTGCCAACGGCTATCTCAAGAGTGTTACAGTTTCTTCAGTGGCTATCTCAACAGTGTGACAGTTTCACCAGTGGTTATCTCAACAGCGTGACAGTTTCTCCAGGGGCTATCTCAACAGTGTGACAGTTTCGCCAGTGGCTATCTCACCAGTGTGACAGTTTCACCAGTGGCTATCTGAAGAGTGTGGCAGTTTCGCCAGTGGCTATCTCAACAGTGTGACAGTTTCTCCAGTGGCTATCTCAACAGTGTGACAGTTTCACCAGTGGTTATCTCAACAGTGTGACAGTTTCTCCAGTGGCTATCTCAAGAGCGTGACAGTTTTGCCAATGGCTATCTCAAGAGTGTTACAGTTTCTCCAGTGGCTATCTCAACAGTGTGACAGTTTCACCAGTGGTTATCTCAACAGCGTGACAGTTTCTCCAGTGGCTATCTCAACAGTGTGACAGTTTCGACAGTGGCTATCTCACCAGTGTGACAGTTTCACCAGTGGCTATCTGAAGAGTGTGGCAGTTTTGCCAGTGGCTATCTCAAGAGTGTGACAGTTTTGCCAGTGGCTATCTCAAGAGTGTGACAGTTTCACCAGTGGCTTTCTCCAGGGTATAACAGTTTCACCAGTGGATTTTTTTGCCAGTGGCTATCTCAAGAGTGTGGCAGTTTTGCCAGTGGCTATCTCAAGAGTGTGACAGTTTCACCAGTGGCTATCTCCAGGGTATAACAATTTCACCAGTCGATTTTTTGCCAGTGGCTATATCAAGAGTGTGACAGTTTCGCCAGTGGCTATCTAAAGAGTGTTACAGTTTCTCCAGTGGCTATCTCAACAATGTGACAGTTTCACCAGTGGTTATCTCAACAGTGTGACTGTTTCTCCAGTGGCTATCTCAACAGTGTGACAGTTTCGCCAGTGGCTATCTCACCAGTGTGACAGTTTCTCCAGTGGCTATCTGAAGAGTGTGGCAGTTTCGCCAGTGGCTATCTCAAGAGTGTGACAGTTTTGCCAGTGGCTATCTCAAGAGTGTGACAGTTTCACCAGTGGCTATCTCCAGGGTATAACAATTTCACCAGTGAATTTTTTGCCAGTGGCTATCTGAAGAGTGTGGCAGTTTGGCCAGTGGCTATCTCAAGAGTGTGACAGTTTTGCCAGTGGCTATATCAAGAGTGTGACAGTTTCACCAGTGGCTATCTCCAGGGTATAACAGTTTCACCAGTGGATTTTTTGCCACTGGCTATCTCAAGAGTGTGACAGTTTGGCCAGTGGCTATCTCAAGAGTGTGACAGTTTTGCCAGTGGCTATCTCAAGAGTGTGATGGTTTCGACAGTGGCTATCTCAAGAGTGTGACAGTTTTTCCAGTGGCTATCTCAAGAGTGTGATGGTTTCGACAGTGGCTATCTCAAGAGTGTGACAGTTTCGCCAGTGGCTATATCAACAGTGTTACAGTTTTGCCAGTGGCTATCTCAACAGTATGACAGTTTCTCCAGTGGCTATCTCAACAGTGTGACAGTTTCACCAGTGGCTATGTCAAGAGTGTGATGGTTTCGACAGTGGCTATCTCAAGAGTGTGACAGTTTCGCCAATGGCTATCTCAAGAGTGTGGCAGTTTTGCCCGTGGCTATCTCAAGAGTGTGACAGTTTCTCCAGTGGCTATCTTAAGGGTATAACAGTTTCACCAGTGGCTATCTTTAGAGTGTGACAGTTTCACCAGTGGCTATCTCAAGAGTGTGACAGTTTTGCCAGTGGCTATCTCAAGAGAGTGACAGTTTCTCCAGTGGCTATCTCACCAGTGTGACATTTTCACCAGTGGCTATCTGAAGAGTGTGGCAGTTTCGCCAGTGGCTATCTCAAAAGTGTGAAAGTTTTGCCAGTGGCTATCTCAAGAGTGTGACAGTTTCACCAGTGAATATCTCCAGGGTATAACAGTTTCACCAGTAGATTTTTGCCAGTGGCTATCTCAAGAGTGTGGCAGTTTCACCAGTGGCTATCTCCAGGGTATGACAGTTTCACCAGTCGATTTTTTGCCAGTGGCTATCTCAAGAGTGTGACAGTTTCGCCAGTGGCTATCTCAAAAGTGTTACAGTTTCTCCAGTGGCTATCTCAAATATGTGACAGTTTCACCAGTGGTTATCTCAACAGTGTGACTGTTTCTCCAGTGGCTATCTCAACAGTGTGACAGTTTCGCCAGTGGCTATCTCACCAGTGTGATAGTTTCTCCAGTGGCTATCTCAAGAGTGTGACACTTTCACGAGTGGCTATCTCCAGGGTATAACAGTTTCACCAGTGGATTTTTTGCCAGTGGCTATCTCAAGAGTGTGACAGTTTCGCCAGTGGCTATCTCAAGAGTGTGACAGTTTTGCCAGTGGCTATCTCAAGAGTGTGATGGTTTCGACAGTGGCTATCTCAAGAGTGTGACAGTTTTTCCAGTGGCTATCTCAAGAGTGTGATGGTTTCGACAGTGGCTATCTCAAGAGTGTGACAGTTTCTCTAGTGGCTATCTTAAGGGTATAACAGTTTCACCAGTGGCTATCTTTAGAGTGTGACAGTTTCACCAGTGGCTATCTCAAGAGTGTGACAGTTTTGCCTGTGGCTATCTCAAGAGTGTGACAGTTTCTCCAGTGGTTATCTCAACAGTGTGACAGTTTCTCCAGTGGCTATCTCACCAGTGTGACAGTTTCACCAGTGGCTATCTGAAGAGTGTGGCAGTTTCGCCAGTGGCTATCTCAAGAGTGTGACAGTTTTGCCAGTGGCTATCTCAAGAGTGTGACAGTTTCACCAGTGAATATCTCCAGGGTATAACAGTTTCACCAGTGGATTTTTGCCAGTGGCTATCTCAAGAGTGTGGCAGTTTTGCCAGTGGCTATCTCAAGAGTGTGACAGTTTCACCAGTGGCTATCTCCAGGGTATAACAGTTTCACCAGTCGATTTTTTGCCAGTGGCTATCTCAAGAGTGTGACAGTTTCGCCAGTGGCTATCTCAAGAGGGTTACAGTTTCTCCAGTGGCTATCTCAACAATGTGACAGTTTCACCAGTGGTTATCTCAACAGTGTGACTGTTTCTCCAGTGGCTATCTCAACAGTGTGACAGTTTCGTCAGTGGCTATTTCACCAGTGTGACAGTTTCTCCAGTGGCTATCTGAAGAGTGTGGCAGTTTCGCCAGTGGCTATCTCAAGAGTGTGACAGTTTTGCCAGTGGCTATCTCAACAATTTGCCAGTTTCACCAGTGGTTATCTCAACAGTGTGACTGTTTCTCCAGTGGCTATCTCAACAGTGTGACAGTTTCGCCAGTGGCTATCTCACCAGTGTGACAGTTTCTCCAGTGGCTATCTCAAGAGTGTGACAGTTTCACGAGTGGCTATCTCCAGGGTATAACAGTTTCACCAGTCGATTTTTTGCCAGTGGCTATCTCAAGAGTGTGACAGTTTCGCCAGTGGCTATCTCAAGAGGGTTACAGTTTCTCCAGTGGCTATCTCAACAATGTGACAGTTTCACCAGTGGTTATCTCAACAGTGTGACAGTTTCGCCAGTGGCTATCTCACCAGTGTGACAGTTTCTCCAGTGGCTATCTGAAGAGTGTGGCAGTTTCGCCAGTGGCTATCTCAAGAGTGTGACAGTTTTGCCAGTGGCTATCTCAAGAGTGTGACAGTTTCACCAGTGGCTATCTCCAGGGTATAACAATTTCACCAGTGAATTTTTTGCCAGTGGCTATCTGAAGAGTGTGGCAGTTTGGCCAGTGGCTATCTCAAGAGTGTGACAGTTTTGCCAGTGGCTATATCAAGAGTGTGACAGTTTCACCAGTGGCTATCTCCAGGGTATAACAGTTTCACCAGTGGATTTTTTGCCACTGGCTATCTCAAGAGTGTGACAGTTTGGCCAGTGGCTATCTCAAGAGTGTGACAGTTTTGCCAGTGGCTATCTCAAGAGTGTGATGGTTTCGACAGTGGCTATCTCAAGAGTGTGACAGTTTTTCCAGTGGCTATCTCAAGAGTGTGATGGTTTCGACAGTGGCTATCTCAAGAGTGTGACAGTTTCGCCAGTGGCTATATCAACAGTGTTACAGTTTTGCCAGTGGCTATCTCAACAGTATGACAGTTTCTCCAGTGGCTATCTCAACAGTGTGACAGTTTCACCAGTGGCTATCTCAAGAGTGTGATGGTTTCGACAGTGGCTATCTCAAGAGTGTGACAGTTTCGCCAATGGCTATCTCAAGAGTGTGGCAGTTTTGCCCGTGGCTATCTCAAGAGTGTGACAGTTTCTCCAGTGGCTATCTTAAGGGTATAACAGTTTCACCAGTGGCTATCTTTAGAGTGTGACAGTTTCACCAGTGGCTATCTCAAGAGTGTGACAGTTTTGCCAGTGGCTATCTCAAGAGAGTGACAGTTTCTCCAGTGGCTATCTCACCAGTGTGACATTTTCACCAGTGGCTATCTGAAGAGTGTGGCAGTTTCGCCAGTGGCTATCTCAAAAGTGTGAAAGTTTTGCCAGTGGCTATCTCAAGAGTGTGACAGTTTCACCAGTGAATATCTCCAGGGTATAACAGTTTCACCAGTAGATTTTTGCCAGTGGCTATCTCAAGAGTGTGGCAGTTTCACCAGTGGCTATCTCCAGGGTATGACAGTTTCACCAGTCGATTTTTTGCCAGTGGCTATCTCAAGAGTGTGACAGTTTCGCCAGTGGCTATCTCAAAAGTGTTACAGTTTCTCCAGTGGCTATCTCAAATATGTGACAGTTTCACCAGTGGTTATCTCAACAGTGTGACTGTTTCTCCAGTGGCTATCTCAACAGTGTGACAGTTTCGCCAGTGGCTATCTCACCAGTGTGATAGTTTCTCCAGTGGCTATCTCAAGAGTGTGACACTTTCACGAGTGGCTATCTCCAGGGTATAACAGTTTCACCAGTGGATTTTTTGCCAGTGGCTATCTCAAGAGTGTGACAGTTTCGCCAGTGGCTATCTCAAGAGTGTGACAGTTTTGCCAGTGGCTATCTCAAGAGTGTGATGGTTTCGACAGTGGCTATCTCAAGAGTGTGACAGTTTTTCCAGTGGCTATCTCAAGAGTGTGATGGTTTCGACAGTGGCTATCTCAAGAGTGTGACAGTTTCTCTAGTGGCTATCTTAAGGGTATAACAGTTTCACCAGTGGCTATCTTTAGAGTGTGACAGTTTCACCAGTGGCTATCTCAAGAGTGTGACAGTTTTGCCTGTGGCTATCTCAAGAGTGTGACAGTTTCTCCAGTGGTTATCTCAACAGTGTGACAGTTTCTCCAGTGGCTATCTCACCAGTGTGACAGTTTCACCAGTGGCTATCTGAAGAGTGTGGCAGTTTCGCCAGTGGCTATCTCAAGAGTGTGACAGTTTTGCCAGTGGCTATCTCAAGAGTGTGACAGTTTCACCAGTGAATATCTCCAGGGTATAACAGTTTCACCAGTGGATTTTTGCCAGTGGCTATCTCAAGAGTGTGGCAGTTTTGCCAGTGGCTATCTCAAGAGTGTGACAGTTTCAGCAGTGGCTATCTCCAGGGTATAACAGTTTCACCAGTCGATTTTTTGCCAGTGGCTATCTCAAGAGTGTGACAGTTTCGCCAGTGGCTATCTCAAGAGGGTTACAGTTTCTCCAGTGGCTATCTCAACAATGTGACAGTTTCACCAGTGGTTATCTCAACAGTGTGACTGTTTCTCCAGTGGCTATCTCAACAGTGTGACAGTTTCGTCAGTGGCTATTTCACCAGTGTGACAGTTTCTCCAGTGGCTATCTGAAGAGTGTGGCAGTTTCGCCAGTGGCTATCTCAAGAGTGTGACAGTTTTGCCAGTGGCTATCTCAACAATGTGCCAGTTTCACCAGTGGTTATCTCAACAGTGTGACTGTTTCTCCAGTGGCTATCTCAACAGTGTGACAGTTTCGCCAGTGGCTATCTCACCAGTGTGACAGTTTCTCCAGTGGCTATCTCAAGAGTGTGACAGTTTCACGAGTGGCTATCTCCAGGGTATAACAGTTTCACCAGTCGATTTTTTGCCAGTGGCTATCTCAAGAGTGTGACAGTTTCGCCAGTGGCTATCTCAAGAGGGTTACAGTTTCTCCAGTGGCTATCTCAACAATGTGACAGTTTCACCAGTGGTTATCTCAACAGTGTGACTGTTTCTCCAGTGGCTATCTCAACAGTGTGACAGTTTCGTCAGTGGCTATTTCACCAGTGTGACAGTTTCTCCAGTGGCTATCTGAAGAGTGTGGCAGTTTCGCCAGTGGCTATCTCAAGAGTGTGACAGTTTTGCCAGTGGCTATCTCAACAATGTGCCAGTTTCACCAGTGGTTATCTCAACAGTGTGACTATTTCTCCAGTGGCTATCTCAACAGTGTGACAGTTTCGCCAGTGGCTATCTCACCAGTGTGACAGTTTCTCCAGTGGCTATCTCAAGAGTGTGACAGTTTCACGAGTGGCTATCTCCAGGGTATAACAGTTTCACCAGTGGATTTTTTGCCAGTGGCTATCTCAAGAGTGTGACAGTTTCGCCAGTGGCTATCTCAAGAGTGTGACAGTTTTGCCAATGGCTATCTCAAGAGTGTGATGGTTTCGACAGTGGCTATCTCAAGAGTGTGACAGTTTATCCAGTGGCTATCTCAAGAGTGTGATGGTTTCGACAGTGGCTATCTCAAGAGTGTGACAGTTTCGCCAGTGGCTATCTCAACAATGTGCCAGTTTCACCAGTGGTTATCTCAACAGTGTGACTGTTTCTCCAGTGGCTCTCTCAACAGTGTGACAGTTTTGCCAGTGGCTATCTCACCAGTGTGACAGTTTCTCCAGTGGCTATCTCAAGAGTGTGACAGTTTCACGAGTGGCTATCTCCAGGGTATAACAGTTTCACCAGTGGATTTTTTGCCAGTGGCTATTTCAAGAGCGTGACAGTTTCGCCAGTGGCTATCTCAAGAGTGTGACAGTTTTGCCAATGGCTATCTCAAGAGTGTGATGGTTTCGACAGTGGCTATCTCAAGAGTGTGACAGTTTTTCCAGTGGCAATCTCAAGAGTGTGATGGTTTCGACAGTGGCTATCTCAAGAGTGTGACAGTTTCGCCAGTGGCTATCTCAACAGTGTTACAGTTTCGCCAGTGGCTATCTCAACAGTGTAACAGTTTCTCCAGTGGCTATCTCAACAGTGTGACAGTTTCTCCAGTGGCTATCTCAACAGTGTGACAGTTTCTCCAGTGGCTATCTCAACAGTGTGACAGTTTCACCAGTGGCTATCTCAAGAGTGTGATGGTTTCGACAGTGGCTATCTCAAAAGTGTGACAGTTTCGCCAATGGCTATCTCAAGAGTGTGGCAGTTTTGCCCGTGGCTATCTCAAGAGTGTGACAGTTTCTCTAGTGGCTATCTTAAGGGTATAACAGTTTCACCAGTGGCTATCTTTAGAGTGTGACAGTTTCACCAGTGGCTATCTCAAGAGTGTGACAGTTTTGCCTGTGGCTATCTCAAGAGTGTGACAGTTTCTCCAGTGGTTATCTCAACAGTGTGACAGTTTCTCCAGTGGCTATCTCACCAGTGTGACAGTTTCACCAGTGGCTATCTGAAGAGTGTGGCAGTTTCGCCAGTGGCTATCTCAAGAGTGTGACAGTTTTTCCAGTGGCTATCTCAAGAGTGTGATGGTTTCGACAGTGGCTATCTCAAGAGTGTGACAGTTTCGCCAGTGGCTATATCAACAGTGTTACAGTTTTGCCAGTGGCTATCTCAACAGTATGACAGTTTCTCCAGTGGCTATCTCAACAGTGTGACAGTTTCACCAGTGGCTATCTCAAGAGTGTGATGGTTTCGACAGTGGCTATCTCAAGAGTGTGACAGTTTCGCCAATGGCTATCTCAAGAGTGTGGCAGTTTTGCCCGTGGCTATCTCAAGAGTGTGACAGTTTCTCCAGTGGCTATCTTAAGGGTATAACAGTTTCACCAGTGGCTATCTTTAGAGTGTGACAGTTTCACCAGTGGCTATCTCAAGAGTGTGACAGTTTTGCCAGTGGCTATCTCAAGAGAGTGACAGTTTCTCCAGTGGCTATCTCACCAGTGTGACATTTTCACCAGTGGCTATCTGAAGAGTGTGGCAGTTTTGCCAGTGGCTATCTCAAAAGTGTGAAAGTTTTGCCAGTGGCTATCTCAAGAGTGTGACAGTTTCACCAGTGAATATCTCCAGGGTATAACAGTTTCACCAGTAGATTTTTGCCAGTGGCTATCTCAAGAGTGTGGCAGTATCACCAGTGGCTATCTCCAGGGTATGACAGTTTCACCAGTCGATTTTTTGCCAGTGGCTATCTCAAGAGTGTGACAGTTTCGCCAGTGGCTATCTCAAAAGTGTTACAGTTTCTCCAGTGGCTATCTCAAATATGTGACAGTTTCACCAGTGGTTATCTCAACAGTGTGACTGTTTCTCCAGTGGCTATCTCAACAGTGTGACAGTTTCGCCAGTGGCTATCTCACCATTGTGATAGTTTCTCCAGTGGCTATCTCAAGAGTGTGACACTTTCACGAGTGGCTATCTCCAGGGTATAACAGTTTCACCAGTGGATTTTTTGCCAGTGGCTATCTCAAGAGTGTGACAGTTTCGCCAGTGGCTATCTCAAGAGTGTGACAGTTTTGCCAGTGGCTATCTCAAGAGTGTGATGGTTTCGACAGTGGCTATCTCAAGAGTGTGACAGTTTTTCCAGTGGCTATCTCAAGAGTGTGATGGTTTCGACAGTGGCTATCTCAAGAGTGTGACAGTTTCTCTAGTGGCTATCTTAAGGGTATAACAGTTTCACCAGTGGCTATCTTTAGAGTGTGACAGTTTCACCAGTGGCTATCTCAAGAGTGTGACAGTTTTGCCTGTGGCTATCTCAAGAGTGTGACAGTTTCTCCAGTGGTTATCTCAACAGTGTGACAGTTTCTCCAGTGGCTATCTCACCAGTGTGACAGTTTCACCAGTGGCTATCTGAAGAGTGTGGCAGTTTCGCCAGTGGCTATCTCAAGAGTGTGACAGTTTTGCCAGTGGCTATCTCAAGAGTGTGACAGTTTCACCAGTGAATATCTCCAGGGTATAACAGTTTCACCAGTGGATTTTTGCCAGTGGCTATCTCAAGAGTGTGGCAGTTTTGCCAGTGGCTATCTCAAGAGTGTGACAGTTTCAGCAGTGGCTATCTATAGGGTATAACAGTTTCACCAGTCGATTTTTTGCCAGTGGCTATCTCAAGAGTGTGACAGTTTCGCCAGTGGCTATCTCAAGAGGGTTACAGTTTCTCCAGTGGCTATCTCAACAATGTGACAGTTTCACCAGTGGTTATCTCAACAGTGTGACTGTTTCTCCAGTGGCTATCTCAACAGTGTGACAGTTTCGTCAGTGGCTATTTCACCAGTGTGACAGTTTCTCCAGTGGCTATCTGAAGAGTGTGGCAGTTTCGCCAGTGGCTATCTCAAGAGTGTGACAGTTTTGCCAGTGGCTATCTCAACAATGTGCCAGTTTCACCAGTGGTTATCTCAACAGTGTGACTGTTTCTCCAGTGGCTATCTCAACAGTGTGACAGTTTCGCCAGTGGCTATCTCACCAGTGTGACAGTTTCTCCAGTGGCTATCTCAAGAGTGTGACAGTTTCACGAGTGGCTATCTCCAGGGTATAACAGTTTCACCAGTCGATTTTTTGCCAGTGGCTATCTCAAGAGTGTGACAGTTTCGCCAGTGGCTATCTCAAGAGGGTTACAGTTTCTCCAGTGGCTATCTCAACAATGTGACAGTTTCACCAGTGGTTATCTCAACAGTGTGACTGTTTCTCCAGTGGCTATCTCAACAGTGTGACAGTTTCGTCAGTGGCTATTTCACCAGTGTGACAGTTTCTCCAGTGGCTATCTGAAGAGTGTGGCAGTTTCGCCAGTGGCTATCTCAAGAGTGTGACAGTTTTGCCAGTGGCTATCTCAACAATGTGCCAGTTTCACCAGTGGTTATCTCAACAGTGTGACTATTTCTCCAGTGGCTATCTCAACAGTGTGACAGTTTCGCCAGTGGCTATCTCACCAGTGTGACAGTTTCTCCAGTGGCTATCTCAAGAGTGTGACAGTTTCACGAGTGGCTATCTCCAGGGTATAACAGTTTCACCAGTGGATTTTTTGCCAGTGGCTATCTCAAGAGTGTGACAGTTTCGCCAGTGGCTATCTCAAGAGTGTGACAGTTTTGCCAATGGCTATCTCAAGAGTGTGATGGTTTCGACAGTGGCTATCTCAAGAGTGTGACAGTTTTTCCAGTGGCTATCTCAAGAGTGTGATGGTTTCGACAGTGGCTATCTCAAGAGTGTGACAGTTTCGCCAGTGGCTATCTCAACAATGTGCCAGTTTCACCAGTGGTTATCTCAACAGTGTGACTGTTTCTCCAGTGGCTCTCTCAACAGTGTGACAGTTTCGCCAGTGGCTATCTCACCAGTGTGACAGTTTCTCCAGTGGCTATCTCAAGAGTGTGACAGTTTCACGAGTGGCTATCTCCAGGGTATAACAGTTTCACCAGTGGATTTTTTGCCAGTGGCTATTTCAAGAGCGTGACAGTTTCGCCAGTGGCTATCTCAAGAGTGTGACAGTTTTGCCAATGGCTATCTCAAGAGTGTGATGGTTTCGACAGTGGCTATCTCAAGAGTGTGACAGTTTTTCCAGTGGCAATCTCAAGAGTGTGATGGTTTCGACAGTGGCTATCTCAAGAGTGTGACAGTTTCGCCAGTGGCTATCTCAACAGTGTTACAGTTTCGCCAGTGGCTATCTCAACAGTGTAACAGTTTCTCCAGTGGCTATCTCAACAGTGTGACAGTTTCTCCAGTGGCTATCTCAACAGTGTGACAGTTTCTCCAGTGGCTATCTCAACAGTGTGACAGTTTCACCAGTGGCTATCTCAAGAGTGTGATGGTTTCGACAGTGGCTATCTCAAAAGTGTGACAGTTTCGCCAATGGCTATCTCAAGAGTGTGGCAGTTTTGCCCGTGGCTATCTCAAGAGTGTGACAGTTTCTCTAGTGGCTATCTTAAGGGTATAACAGTTTCACCAGTGGCTATCTTTAGAGTGTGACAGTTTCACCAGTGGCTATCTCAAGAGTGTGACAGTTTTGCCTGTGGCTATCTCAAGAGTGTGACAGTTTCTCCAGTGGTTATCTCAACAGTGTGACAGTTTCTCCAGTGGCTATCTCACCAGTGTGACAGTTTCACCAGTGGCTATCTGAAGAGTGTGGCAGTTTCGCCAGTGGCTATCTCAAGAGTGTGACAGTTTTGCCAGTGGCTATCTCAAGAGTGTGACAGTTTCACCAGTGAATATCTCCAGGGTATAACAGTTTCACCAGTGGATTTTTGCCAGTGGCTATCTGAAGAGTGTGGCAGTTTTGCCAGTGGCTATCTCAAGAGTGTGACAGTTTCACCAGTGGCTATCTCCAGGGTATAACAGTTTAACCAGTCGATTTTTTGCCAGTGGCTATCTCAAGAGTGTGACAGTTTCGCCAGTGGCTATCTCAAGAGGGTTACAGTTTCTCCAGTGGCTATCTCAACAATGTGACAGTTTCACCAGTGGTTATCTCAACAGTGTGACTGTTTCTCCAGTGGCTATCTCAACAGTGTGACAGTTTCGTCAGTGGCTATTTCACCAGTGTGACAGTTTCTCCAGTGGCTATCTGAAGAGTGTGGCAGTTTCGCCAGTGGCTATCTCAAGAGTGTGACAGTTTTGCCAGTGGCTATCTCAACAATGTGCCAGTTTCACCAGTGGTTATCTCAACAGTGTGACTGTTTCTCCAGTGGCTATCTCAACAGTGTGACAGTTTCGCCAGTGGCTATCTCACCAGTGTGACAGTTTCTCCAGTGGCTATCTCAAGAGTGTGACAGTTTCACGAGTGGCTATCTCCAGGGTATAACAGTTTCACCAGTGGATTTTTTGCCAGTGGCTATCTCAAGAGTGTGACAGTTTCGCCAGAGGCTATCTCAAGAGTGTGACAGTTTTGCCAATGGCTATCTCAAGAGTGTGATGGTTTCGACAGTGGCTATCTCAAGAGTGTGACAGTTTTTCCAGTGGCTATCTCAAGAGTGTGATGGTTTCGACAGTGGCTATCTTAAGAGTGTGACAGTTTCGCCAGTGGCTATCTCAACAATGTGCCAGTTTCACCAGTGGTTATCTCAACAGTGTGACTGTTTCTCCAGTGGCTATCTCAACAGTGTGACAGTTTCGCCAGTGGCTATCTTACCAGTGTGACAGTTTCTCCAGTGGCTATCTCAAGAGTGTGACAGTTTCACGAGTGGCTATCTCCAGGGTATAACAGTTTCACCAGTGGATTTTTTGCCACTGGCTATCTCAAGAGCGTGACAGTTTCGCCAGTGGCTATCTCAAGAGTGTGACAGTTTTGCCAATGGCTATCTCAAGAGTGTGATGGTTTCGACAGTGGCTATCTCAAGAGTGTGACAGTTTTTCCAGTGGCTATCTCAAGAGTGTGATGGTTTCGACAGTGGCTATCTCAAGAGTGTGACAGTTTCGCCAGTGGCTATCTCAACAGTGTTACAGTTTCGCCAGTGGCTATCTCAACAGTGTGACAGTTTCTCCAGTGGCTATCTCAACAGTGTGACAGTTTCTCCAGTGGCTATCTCAACAGTGTGACAGTTTCTCCAGTGGCTATCTCAACAGTGTGACAGTTTCACCAGTGGCTATCTCAAGAGTGTGATGGTTTCGACAGTGGCTATCTCAATAGTGTGACAGTTTCGCCAATGGCTATCTCAAGAGTGTGGCAGTTTTGCCCGTGGCTATCTCAAGAGTGTGACAGTTTCTTTAGTGGCTATCTTAAGGATATAACAGTTTCACCAGTGGCTATCTTTAGAGTGTGACAGTTTCACCAGTGGCTATCTCAAGAGTGTGACAGTTTTGCCTGTGGCTATCTCAAGAGTGTGACAGTTTCTCCAGTGGTTATCTCAACAGTGTGACAGTTTCTCCAGTGGCTATCTCACCAGTGTGACAGTTTCACCAGTGGCTATCTGAAGAGTGTGGCAGTTTCGCCAGTGGCTATCTCAAGAGTGTGACAGTTTTGCCAGTGGCTATCTCAAGAGTGTGACAGTTTCACCAGTGAATATCTCCAGGGTATAACAGTTTCACCAGTGGATTTTTGCCAGTGGCTATCTCAAGAGTGTGGCAGTTTTACCAGTGGCTATCTCAAGAGTGTGACAGTTTCACCAGTGGCTATCTCCAGGGTATAACAGTTTCACCAGTCGATTTTTTGCCAGTGGCTATCTCAAGAGTGTGACAGTTTCGCCAGTGGCTATCTCAACAGTGTTACAGTTTCGCCAGTGGCTATCTCAACAGTGTGACAGTTTCTCCAGTGGCTATCTCAACAGTGTGACAGTTTCTCCAGTGGCTATCTCAACAGTGTGACAGTTTCTCCAGTGGCTATCTCAACAGTGTGACAGTTTCACCAGTGGCTATCTCAAGAGTGTGATGGTTTCGACAGTGGCTATCTCAAGAGTGTGACAGTTTCGCCAATGGCTATCTCAAGAGTGTGACAGTTTCACCAGTGGTTATCTCAACAGTGTGACTGTTTCTCCAGTGGCTATCTCAACAGTGTGACAGTTTCGCCAGTGGCTATCTCACCATTGTGATAGTTTCTCCAGTGGCTATCTCAAGAGTGTGACACTTTCACGAGTGGCTATCTCCAGGGTATAACAGTTTCACCAGTGGATTTTTTGCCAGTGGCTATCTCAAGAGTGTGACAGTTTCGCCAGTGGCTATCTCAAGAGTGTGACAGTTTTGCCAGTGGCTATCTCAAGAGTGTGATGGTTTCGACAGTGGCTATCTCAAGAGTGTGACAGTTTTTCCAGTGGCTATCTCAAGAGTGTGATGGTTTCGACAGTGGCTATCTCAAGAGTGTGACAGTTTCTCTAGTGGCTATCTTAAGGGTATAACAGTTTCACCAGTGGCTATCTTTAGAGTGTGACAGTTTCACCAGTGGCTATCTCAAGAGTGTGACAGTTTTGCCTGTGGCTATCTCAAGAGTGTGACAGTTTCTCCAGTGGTTATCTCAACAGTGTGACAGTTTCTCCAGTGGCTATCTCACCAGTGTGACAGTTTCACCAGTGGCTATCTGAAGAGTGTGGCAGTTTCGCCAGTGGCTATCTCAAGAGTGTGACAGTTTTGCCAGTGGCTATCTCAAGAGTGTGACAGTTTCACCAGTGAATATCTCCAGGGTATAACAGTTTCACCAGTGGATTTTTGCCAGTGGCTATCTCAAGAGTGTGGCAGTTTTGCCAGTGGCTATCTCAAGAGTGTGACAGTTTCAGCAGTGGCTATCTCCAGGGTATAACAGTTTCACCAGTCGATTTTTTGCCAGTGGCTATCTCAAGAGTGTGACAGTTTCGCCAGTGGCTATCTCAAGAGGGTTACAGTTTCTCCAGTGGCTATCTCAACAATGTGACAGTTTCACCAGTGGTTATCTCAACAGTGTGACTGTTTCTCCAGTGGCTATCTCAACAGTGTGACAGTTTCGTCAGTGGCTATTTCACCAGTGTGACAGTTTCTCCAGTGGCTATCTGAAGAGTGTGGCAGTTTCGCCAGTGGCTATCTCAAGAGTGTGACAGTTTTGCCAGTGGCTATCTCAACAATGTGCCAGTTTCACCAGTGGTTATCTCAACAGTGTGACTGTTTCTCCAGTGGCTATCTCAACAGTGTGACAGTTTCGCCAGTGGCTATCTCACCAGTGTGACAGTTTCTCCAGTGGCTATCTCAAGAGTGTGACAGTTTCACGAGTGGCTATCTCCAGGGTATAACAGTTTCACCAGTCGATTTTTTGCCAGTGGCTATCTCAAGAGTGTGACAGTTTCGCCAGTGGCTATCTCAAGAGGGTTACAGTTTCTCCAGTGGCTATCTCAACAATGTGACAGTTTCACCAGTGGTTATCTCAACAGTGTGACTGTTTCTCCAGTGGCTATCTCAACAGTGTGACAGTTTCGTCAGTGGCTATTTCACCAGTGTGACAGTTTCTCCAGTGGCTATCTGAAGAGTGTGGCAGTTTCGCCAGTGGCTATCTCAAGAGTGTGACAGTTTTGCCAGTGGCTATCTCAACAATGTGCCAGTTTCACCAGTGGTTATCTCAACAGTGTGACTATTTCTCCAGTGGCTATCTCAACAGTGTGACAGTTTCGCCAGTGGCTATCTCACCAGTGTGACAGTTTCTCCAGTGGCTATCTCAAGAGTGTGACAGTTTCACGAGTGGCTATCTCCAGGGTATAACAGTTTCACCAGTGGATTTTTTGCCAGTGGCTATCTCAAGAGTGTGACAGTTTCGCCAGTGGCTATCTCAAGAGTGTGACAGTTTTGCCAATGGCTATCTCAAGAGTGTGATGGTTTCGACAGTGGCTATCTCAAGAGTGTGACAGTTTTTCCAGTGGCTATCTCAAGAGTGTGATGGTTTCGACAGTGGCTATCTCAAGAGTGTGACAGTTTCGCCAGTGGCTATCTCAACAATGTGCCAGTTTCACCAGTGGTTATCTCAACAGTGTGACTGTTTCTCCAGTGGCTCTCTCAACAGTGTGACAGTTTCGCCAGTGGCTATCTCACCAGTGTGACAGTTTCTCCAGTGGCTATCTCAAGAGTGTGACAGTTTCACGAGTGGCTATCTCCAGGGTATAACAGTTTCACCAGTGGATTTTTTGCCAGTGGCTATTTCAAGAGCGTGACAGTTTCGCCAGTGGCTATCTCAAGAGTGTGACAGTTTTGCCAATGGCTATCTCAAGAGTGTGATGGTTTCGACAGTGGCTATCTCAAGAGTGTGACAGTTTTTCCAGTGGCAATCTCAAGAGTGTGATGGTTTCGACAGTGGCTATCTCAAGAGTGTGACAGTTTCGCCAGTGGCTATCTCAACAGTGTTACAGTTTCGCCAGTGGCTATCTCAACAGTGTAACAGTTTCTCCAGTGGCTATCTCAACAGTGTGACAGTTTCTCCAGTGGCTATCTCAACAGTGTGACAGTTTCTCCAGTGGCTATCTCAACAGTGTGACAGTTTCACCAGTGGCTATCTCAAGAGTGTGATGGTTTCGACAGTGGCTATCTCAAAAGTGTGACAGTTTCGCCAATGGCTATCTCAAGAGTGTGGCAGTTTTGCCCGTGGCTATCTCAAGAGTGTGACAGTTTCTCTAGTGGCTATCTTAAGGGTATAACAGTTTCACCAGTGGCTATCTTTAGAGTGTGACAGTTTCACCAGTGGCTATCTCAAGAGTGTGACAGTTTTGCCTGTGGCTATCTCAAGAGTGTGACAGTTTCTCCAGTGGTTATCTCAACAGTGTGACAGTTTCTCCAGTGGCTATCTCACCAGTGTGACAGTTTCACCAGTGGCTATCTGAAGAGTGTGGCAGTTTCGCCAGTGGCTATCTCAAGAGTGTGACAGTTTTGCCAGTGGCTATCTCAAGAGTGTGACAGTTTCACCAGTGAATATCTCCAGGGTATAACAGTTTCACCAGTGGATTTTTGCCAGTGGCTATCTGAAGAGTGTGGCAGTTTTGCCAGTGGCTATCTCAAGAGTGTGACAGTTTCACCAGTGGCTATCTCCAGGGTATAACAGTTTAACCAGTCGATTTTTTGCCAGTGGCTATCTCAAGAGTGTGACAGTTTCGCCAGTGGCTATCTCAAGAGGGTTACAGTTTCTCCAGTGGCTATCTCAACAATGTGACAGTTTCACCAGTGGTTATCTCAACAGTGTGACTGTTTCTCCAGTGGCTATCTCAACAGTGTGACAGTTTCGTCAGTGGCTATTTCACCAGTGTGACAGTTTCTCCAGTGGCTATCTGAAGAGTGTGGCAGTTTCGCCAGTGGCTATCTCAAGAGTGTGACAGTTTTGCCAGTGGCTATCTCAACAATGTGCCAGTTTCACCAGTGGTTATCTCAACAGTGTGACTGTTTCTCCAGTGGCTATCTCAACAGTGTGACAGTTTCGCCAGTGGCTATCTCACCAGTGTGACAGTTTCTCCAGTGGCTATCTCAAGAGTGTGACAGTTTCACGAGTGGCTATCTCCAGGGTATAACAGTTTCACCAGTGGATTTTTTGCCAGTGGCTATCTCAAGAGTGTGACAGTTTCGCCAGAGGCTATCTCAAGAGTGTGACAGTTTTGCCAATGGCTATCTCAAGAGTGTGATGGTTTCGACAGTGGCTATCTCAAGAGTGTGACAGTTTTTCCAGTGGCTATCTCAAGAGTGTGATGGTTTCGACAGTGGCTATCTTAAGAGTGTGACAGTTTCGCCAGTGGCTATCTCAACAATGTGCCAGTTTCACCAGTGGTTATCTCAACAGTGTGACTGTTTCTCCAGTGGCTATCTCAACAGTGTGACAGTTTCGCCAGTGGCTATCTTACCAGTGTGACAGTTTCTCCAGTGGCTATCTCAAGAGTGTGACAGTTTCACGAGTGGCTATCTCCAGGGTATAACAGTTTCACCAGTGGATTTTTTGCCACTGGCTATCTCAAGAGCGTGACAGTTTCGCCAGTGGCTATCTCAAGAGTGTGACAGTTTTGCCAATGGCTATCTCAAGAGTGTGATGGTTTCGACAGTGGCTATCTCAAGAGTGTGACAGTTTTTCCAGTGGCTATCTCAAGAGTGTGATGGTTTCGACAGTGGCTATCTCAAGAGTGTGACAGTTTCGCCAGTGGCTATCTCAACAGTGTTACAGTTTCGCCAGTGGCTATCTCAACAGTGTGACAGTTTCTCCAGTGGCTATCTCAACAGTGTGACAGTTTCTCCAGTGGCTATCTCAACAGTGTGACAGTTTCTCCAGTGGCTATCTCAACAGTGTGACAGTTTCACCAGTGGCTATCTCAAGAGTGTGATGGTTTCGACAGTGGCTATCTCAATAGTGTGACAGTTTCGCCAATGGCTATCTCAAGAGTGTGGCAGTTTTGCCCGTGGCTATCTCAAGAGTGTGACAGTTTCTTTAGTGGCTATCTTAAGGATATAACAGTTTCACCAGTGGCTATCTTTAGAGTGTGACAGTTTCACCAGTGGCTATCTCAAGAGTGTGACAGTTTTGCCTGTGGCTATCTCAAGAGTGTGACAGTTTCTCCAGTGGTTATCTCAACAGTGTGACAGTTTCTCCAGTGGCTATCTCACCAGTGTGACAGTTTCACCAGTGGCTATCTGAAGAGTGTGGCAGTTTCGCCAGTGGCTATCTCAAGAGTGTGACAGTTTTGCCAGTGGCTATCTCAAGAGTGTGACAGTTTCACCAGTGAATATCTCCAGGGTATAACAGTTTCACCAGTGGATTTTTGCCAGTGGCTATCTCAAGAGTGTGGCAGTTTTACCAGTGGCTATCTCAAGAGTGTGACAGTTTCACCAGTGGCTATCTCCAGGGTATAACAGTTTCACCAGTCGATTTTTTGCCAGTGGCTATCTCAAGAGTGTGACAGTTTCGCCAGTGGCTATCTCAACAGTGTTACAGTTTCGCCAGTGGCTATCTCAACAGTGTGACAGTTTCTCCAGTGGCTATCTCAACAGTGTGACAGTTTCTCCAGTGGCTATCTCAACAGTGTGACAGTTTCTCCAGTGGCTATCTCAACAGTGTGACAGTTTCACCAGTGGCTATCTCAAGAGTGTGATGGTTTCGACAGTGGCTATCTCAAGAGTGTGACAGTTTCGCCAATGGCTATCTCAAGAGTGTGACAGTTTCACCAGTGGCTATCTCAAGAGTGTGACAGTTTTGCCTGTGGCTATCTCAAGAGTGTGACAGTTTCGCCAGTGGCTATCTCAACAGTGTTACAGTTTCGCCAGTGGCTATCTCAACAGTGTGACAGTTTCTCCAGTGGCTATCTCAACAGTGTGACAGTTTCACCAGTGGCTATCTCAAGAGTGTGACAGTTTCTCTAGTGGCTATCTTAAGGGTATAACAGTTTCACCAGTGGCTATCTTTAGAGTGTGACAGTTTCACCAGTGGCTATCTCAAGAGTGTGACAGTTTTGCCTGTGGCTATCTCAAGAGTGTGACAGTTTCTCCAGTGGTTATCTCAAAAGTGTGACAGTTTCTCCAGTGGCTATCTCACCAGTGTGACAGTTTCACCAGTGGCTATCTGAAGAGTGTGGCAGTTTCACCAGTGGCTATCTCAAGAGTGTGACAGTTTTGCCAGTGGCTATCTCAAGAGTGTGACAGTTTCACCAGTGAATATCTCCAGGGTATAACAGTTTCACCAGTGGATTTTTGCCAGTGGCTATCTCAAGAGTGTGGCAGTTTTGCCAGTGGCTATCTCAAGAGTGTGACAGTTTCACCAGTGGCTATCTCCAGGGTATAACAGTTTCACCAGTCGATTTTTTGCCAGTGCCTATCTCAAGAGTGTGACAGTTTCGCCAGTGGCTATCTCAAGAGTGTTACAGTTTCTCCAGTGGCTATCTCAACAATGTGACAGTTTCACCAGTGGTTATCTCAACAGTGTGACTGTTTCTCCAGTGGCTATCTCAACAGTGTGACAGTTTCGCCAGTGGCTATCTCACCAGTGTGACAGTTTCTCCAGTGGCTATCTGAAGAGTGTGGCAGTTTCGCCAATGGCTATCTCAAGAGTGTGACAGTTTTGCCAGTGGCTATCTCAAGAGTGTGACAGTTTCACCAGTGGCTATCTCCAGGGTATAACAGTTTCACCAGTGGATTTTTTGCCAGTGGCTATCTCAAGAGTGTGACAGTTTCGCCAGTGGCTATCTCAAGAGTGTGACAGTTTTGCCAGTGGCTATCTCAAGAGTGTGATGGTTTCGACAGTGGCTATCTCAAGAGTGTGACAGTTTTTCCAGTGGCTATCTCAAGAGTGTGATGGTTTCGACAGTGGCTATCTCAAGAGTGTGACAGTTTCGCCAGTGGTTATCTCAACAGTGTGACTGTTTCTCCAGTGGCTATGTCAACAGTGTGACAGTTTCGCCAGTGGCTATCTCACCAGTGTGACAGTTTCCCCAGTGGCTATCTCAAGAGTGTGACAGTTTCACGAGTGGCTATCTCCAGGGTATAACAGTTTCACCAGTGGATTTTTTGCCAGTGGCTATCTCAAGAGCGTGACAGTTTCGCCAGTGGCTATCTCAAGAGTGTGACAGTTTTGCCAATGGCTATCTCAAGAGTGTGATGGTTTCGACAGTGGCTATCTCAAGAGTGTGACAGTTTTTCCAGTGGCTATCTCAAGATTGTGATGGTTTCGACAGTGGCTATCTCAAGAGTGTGACAGTTTCGCCAGTGGCTATCTCAACAGTGTGACAGTTTCTCCAGTGGCTATCTCAACAGTGTGACAGTTTCTCCAGTGGCTATCTCAACAGTGTGACAGTTTCTCCAGTGGCTATCTCAACAGTGTGACAGTTTCTCCAGTGGCTATCTCAACAGTGTGACAGTTTCACCAGTGGCTATCTCAAGAGTGTGATGGTTTCGACAGTGGCTATCTCAATAGTGTGACAGTTTCGCCAATGGCTATCTCAAGAGTGTGGCAGTTTTGCCCGTGGCTATCTCAACAGTGTGACAGTTTCTCTAGTGGCTATCTTAAGGGTATAACAGTTTCACCAGTGGCTATCTTTAGAGTGTGACAGTTTCACCAGTGGCTATCTCAAGAGTGTGACAGTTTTGCCTGTGGCTATCTCAAGAGTGTGACAGTTTCTCCAGTGGTTATCTCAACAGTGTGACAGTTTCTCCAGTGGCTATCTCACCAGTGTGACAGTTTCACCAGTGGCTATCTGAAGAGTGTGGCAGTTTCGCCAGTGGCTATCTCAAGAGTGTGACAGTTTCACCAGAGAATATCTCCAGGGTATAACAGTTTCACCAGTGGATTTTTGCCAGTGGCTATCTCAAGAGTGTGGCAGTTTTACCAGTGGCTATCTCAAGAGTGTGACAGTTTCACCAGTGGCTATCTCCAGGGTATAACAGTTTCACCAGTCGATTTTTTGCCAGTGGCTATCTCAAGAGTGTGACAGTTTCGCCAGTGGCTATCTCAACAGTGTTACAGTTTCGCCAGTGGCTATCTCAACAGTGTGACAGTTTCTCCAGTGGCTATCTGAAGAGTGTGGCAGTTTCGCCAATGGCTATCTCAAGAGTGTGACAGTTTTGCCAGTGGCTATCTCAAGAGTGTGACAGTTTCACCAGTGGCTATCTCCAGGGTATAACAGTTTCACCAGTGGATTTTTTGCCAGTGGCTATCTCAAGAGTGTGACAGTTTCGCCAGTGGCTATCTCAAGAGTGTGACAGTTTTGCCAGTGGCTATCTCAAGAGTGTGATGGTTTCGACAGTGGCTATCTCAAGAGTGTGACAGTTTTTCCAGTGGCTATCTCAAGAGTGTGATGGTTTCGACAGTGGCTATCTCAAGAGTGTGACAGTTTCGCCAGTAGTTATCTCAACAGTGTGACTGTTTCTCCAGTGGCTATCTCAACAGTGTGACAGTTTTGCCAGTGGCTATCTCACCAGTGTGACAGTTTCTCCAGTGGCTATCTCAAGAGTGTGACAGTTTCACGAGTGGCTATCTCCAGGGTATAACAGTTTCACCAGTGGATTTTTTGCCAGTGGCTATCTCAAGAGCGTGACAGTTTCGCCAGTGGCTATCTCAAGAGTGTGACAGTTTTGCCAATGGCTATCTCAAGAGTGTGATGGTTTCGACAGTGGCTATCTCAAGAGTGTGACAGTTTTTCCAGTGGCTATCTCACGATTGTGATGGTTTCGACAGTGGCTATCTCAAGAGTGTGACAGTTTCTCCAGTGGCTATCTCAACAGTGTGACAGTTTCTCCAGTGGCTATCTCAACAGTGTGACAGTTTCTCCAGTGGCTATCTCAACAGTGTGACAGTTTCACCAGTGGCTATCTCAAGAGTGTGATGGTTTCGACAGTGGCTATCTCAATAGTGTGACAGTTTCGCCAATGGCTATCTCAAGAGTGTGGCAGTTTTGCCCGTGGCTATCTCAAGAGTGTGACAGTTTCTCTAGTGGCTATCTTAAGGGTATAACAGTTTCACCAGTGGCTATCTTTAGAGTGTGACAGTTTCACCAGTGGCTATCTCAAGAGTGTGACAGTTTTGCCTGTGGCTATCTCAAGAGTGTGACAGTTTCTCCAGTGGTTATCTCAACAGTGTGACAGTTTCTCCAGTGGCTATCTCACCAGTGTGACAGTTTCACCAGTGGCTATCTGAAGAGTGTGGCAGTTTCGCCAGTGGCTATCTCAAGAGTGTGACAGTTTCACCAGTGAATATCTCCAGGGTATAACAGTTTCACCAGTGGATTTTTGCCAGTGGCTATCTCAAGAGTGTGGCAGTTTTACCAGTGGCTATCTCAAGAGTGTGACAGTTTCACCAGTGGCTATCTCCAGGGTATAACAGTTTCACCAGTCGATTTTTTGCCAGTGGCTATCTCAAGAGTGTGACAGTTTCGCCAGTGGCTATCTCAACAGTGTTACAGTTTCGCCAGTGGCTATCTCAACAGTGTGACAGTTTCTCCAGTGGCTATCTCAACAGTGTGACAGTTTCTCCAGTGGCTATCTCAACAGTGTGACAGTTTCTCCAGTGGCTATCTCAACAGTGTGACAGTTTCTCCAGTGGCTATCTCAACAGTGTGACAGTTTTACCAGTGGCTATCTCAAGAGTGTGATGGTTTCGACAGTGGCTATCTCAAGAGTGTGACAGTTTCGCCAATGGCTATCTCAAGAGTGTGGCAGTTTCACCAGTGGCTATCTCAAGAGTGTGACAGTTTTGCCTGTGGCTATCTCAAGAGTGTGACAGTTTCGCCAGTGGCTATCTCAACAGTGTTACAATTTCGCCAGTGGCTATCTCAACAGTGTGACAGTTTCTCCAGTGGCTATCTCAACAGTGTGACAGTTTCTCCAGTGGCTATCTCAACAGTGTGACAGTTTCTCCAGTGGCTATCTCAACAGTGTGACAGTTTCACCAGTGGCTATCTCAAGAGTGTGACAGTTTCTCTAGTGGCTATCTTAAGGGTATAACAGTTTCACCAGTGGCTATCTTTAGAGTGTGACAGTTTCACCAGTGGCTATCTCAAGAGTGTGACAGTTTTGCCTGTGGCTATCTCAAGAGTGTGACAGTTTCTCCAGTGGTTATCTCAAAAGTGTGACAGTTTCTCCAGTGGCTATCTCACCAGTGTGACAGTTTCACCAGTGGCTATCTGAAGAGTGTGGCAGTTTCACCAGTGGTATCTCAAGAGTGTGACAGTTTTGCCAGTGGCTATCTCAAGAGTGTGACAGTTTCACCAGTGAATATCTCCAGGGTATAACAGTTTCACCAGTGGATTTTTGCCAGTGGCTATCTCAAGAGTGTGGCAGTTTTGCCAGTGGCTATCTCAAGAGTGTGACAGTTTCACCAGTGGCTATCTCCAGGGTATAACAGTTTCACCAGTCGATTTTTTGCCAGTGGCTATCTCAAGAGTGTGACAGTTTCGCCAGTGGCTATCTCAAGAGTGTTACAGTTTCTCCAGTGGCTATCTCAACAATGTGACAGTTTCACCAGTGGTTATCTCAACAGTGTGACTGTTTCTCCAGTGGCTATCTCAAGAGTGTGACAGTTTTGCCAGTGGCTATCTGAAGAGTGTGGCAGTTTCACCAGTGGCTATCTCCAGGGTATAACAGTTTAACCAGTGGATTTTTTGCCAGTGGCTATCTCAAGAGTGTGACAGTTTCGCCAGTGGCTATCTCAAGAGTGTGACAGTTTTGCCAGTGGCTATCACAAGAGTGTGATTGTTTCGACAGTGGCTATCTCAAGAGTGTGACAGTTTTTCCAGTGGCTATCTCAAGAGTGTGATGGTTTCGACAGTGGCTATCTCAAGAGTGTGACAGTTTCGCCAGTGGCTATCTCAACAGTGTTACAATTTCGCCAGTGGCTATCTCAACAGTGTGACAGTTTCACCAGTGGCTATCTCAAGAGTGTGATGGTTTCGACAGTGGCTATCTCAAGAGTGTGACAGTTTCACCAATGGCTATCTCAAGAGTGTGGCAGTTTTGCCCGTGGCTATCTCAAGAGTGTGACAGTTTTGCCAGTGGCTATCTCAAGAGTGTGACAGTTTCACCAGTGAATATCTCCAGGGTATAACAGTTTCACCAGTGGATTTTTGCCAGTGGCTATCTGAAGAGTGTGGCAGTTTTGCCAGTGGCTATCTCAAGAGTGTGACAGTTTCACCAGTGGCTATCTCCAGGGTATAACAGTTTAACCAGTCGATTTTTTGCCAGTGGCTATCTCAAGAGTGTGACAGTTTCGCCAGTGGCTATCTCAAGAGGGTTACAGTTTCTCCAGTGGCTATCTCAACAATGTGACAGTTTCACCAGTGGTTATCTCAACAGTGTGACTGTTTCTCCAGTGGCTATCTCAACAGTGTGACAGTTTCGTCAGTGGCTATTTCACCAGTGTGACAGTTTCTCCAGTGGCTATCTGAAGAGTGTGGCAGTTTCGCCAGTGGCTATCTCAAGAGTGTGACAGTTTTGCCAGTGGCTATCTCAACAATGTGCCAGTTTCACCAGTGGTTATCTCAACAGTGTGACTGTTTCTCCAGTGGCTATCTCAACAGTGTGACAGTTTCGCCAGTGGCTATCTCACCAGTGTGACAGTTTCTCCAGTGGCTATCTCAAGAGTGTGACAGTTTCACGAGTGGCTATCTCCAGGGTATAACAGTTTCACCAGTGGATTTTTTGCCAGTGGCTATCTCAAGAGTGTGACAGTTTCGCCAGAGGCTATCTCAAGAGTGTGACAGTTTTGCCAATGGCTATCTCAAGAGTGTGATGGTTTCGACAGTGGCTATCTCAAGAGTGTGACAGTTTTTCCAGTGGCTATCTCAAGAGTGTGATGGTTTCGACAGTGGCTATCTTAAGAGTGTGACAGTTTCGCCAGTGGCTATCTCAACAATGTGCCAGTTTCACCAGTGGTTATCTCAACAGTGTGACTGTTTCTCCAGTGGCTATCTCAACAGTGTGACAGTTTCGCCAGTGGCTATCTTACCAGTGTGACAGTTTCTCCAGTGGCTATCTCAAGAGTGTGACAGTTTCACGAGTGGCTATCTCCAGGGTATAACAGTTTCACCAGTGGATTTTTTGCCACTGGCTATCTCAAGAGCGTGACAGTTTCGCCAGTGGCTATCTCAAGAGTGTGACAGTTTTGCCAATGGCTATCTCAAGAGTGTGATGGTTTCGACAGTGGCTATCTCAAGAGTGTGACAGTTTTTCCAGTGGCTATCTCAAGAGTGTGATGGTTTCGACAGTGGCTATCTCAAGAGTGTGACAGTTTCGCCAGTGGCTATCTCAACAGTGTTACAGTTTCGCCAGTGGCTATCTCAACAGTGTGACAGTTTCTCCAGTGGCTATCTCAACAGTGTGACAGTTTCTCCAGTGGCTATCTCAACAGTGTGACAGTTTCTCCAGTGGCTATCTCAACAGTGTGACAGTTTCACCAGTGGCTATCTCAAGAGTGTGATGGTTTCGACAGTGGCTATCTCAATAGTGTGACAGTTTCGCCAATGGCTATCTCAAGAGTGTGGCAGTTTTGCCCGTGGCTATCTCAAGAGTGTTACAGTTTCTTTAGTCGCTATCTTAAGGATATAACAGTTTCACCAGTGGCTATCTTTAGAGTGTGACAGTTTCACCAGTGGCTATCTCAAGAGTGTGACAGTTTTGCCTGTGGCTATCTCAAGAGTGTGACAGTTTCTCCAGTGGTTATCTCAACAGTGTGACAGTTTCTCCAGTGGCTATCTCACCAGTGTGACAGTTTCACCAGTGGCTATCTGAAGAGTGTGGCAGTTTCGCCAGTGGCTATCTCAAGAGTGTGACAGTTTTGCCAGTGGCTATCTCAAGAGTGTGACAGTTTCACCAGTGAATATCTCCAGGGTATAACAGTTTCACCAGTGGATTTTTGCCAGTGGCTATCTCAAGAGTGTGGCAGTTTTACCAGTGGCTATCTCAAGAGTGTGACAGTTTCACCAGTGGCTATCTCCAGGGTATAACAGTTTCACCAGTCGATTTTTTGCCAGTGGCTATCTCAAGAGTGTGACAGTTTCGCCAGTGGCTATCTCAACAGTGTTACAGTTTCGCCAGTGGCTATCTCAACAGTGTGACAGTTTCTCCAGTGGCTATCTCAACAGTGTGACAGTTTCACCAGTGGCTATCTCAAGAGTGTGATGGTTTCGACAGTGGCTATCTCAAGAGTGTGACAGTTTCGCCAATGGCTATCTCAAGAGTGTGACAGTTTCACCAGTGGCTATCTCAAGAGTGTGACAGTTTTGCCTGTGGCTATCTCAAGAGTGTGACAGTTTCGCCAGTGGCTATCTCAACAGTGTTACAGTTTCGCCAGTGGCTATCTCAACAGTGTGACAGTTTCTCCAGTGGCTATCTCAACAGTGTGACAGTTTCACCAGTGGCTATCTCAAGAGTGTGACAGTTTCTCTAGTGGCTATCTTAAGGGTATAACAGTTTCACCAGTGGCTATCTTTAGAGTGTGACAGTTTCACCAGTGGCTATCTCAAGAGTGTGACAGTTTTGCCTGTGGCTATCTCAAGAGTGTGACAGTTTCTCCAGTGGTTATCTCAAAAGTGTGACAGTTTCTCCAGTGGCTATCTCACCAGTGTGACAGTTTCACCAGTGGCTATCTGAAGAGTGTGGCAGTTTCACCAGTGGCTATCTCAAGAGTGTGACAGTTTTGCCAGTGGCTATCTCAAGAGTGTGACAGTTTCACCAGTGAATATCTCCAGGGTATAACAGTTTCACCAGTGGATTTTTGCCAGTGGCTATCTCAAGAGTGTGGCAGTTTTGCCAGTGGCTATCTCAAGAGTGTGACAGTTTCGCCAGTGGCTATCTCAAGAGTGTTACAGTTTCTCCAGTGGCTATCTCAACAATGTGACAGTTTCACCAGTGGTTATCTCAACAGTGTGACTGTTTCTCCAGTGGCTATCTCAACAGTGTGACAGTTTCGCCAGTGGCTATCTCACCAGTGTGACAGTTTCTCCAGTGGCTATCTGAAGAGTGTGGCAGTTTCGCCAATGGCTATCTCAAGAGTGTGACAGTTTTGCCAGTGGCTATCTCAAGAGTGTGACAGTTTCACCAGTGGCTATCTCCAGGGTATAACAGTTTCACCAGTGGATTTTTTGCCAGTGGCTATCTCAAGAGTGTGACAGTTTCGCCAGTGGCTATCTCAAGAGTGTGACAGTTTTGCCAGTGGCTATCTCAAGAGTGTGATGGTTTCGACAGTGGCTATCTCAAGAGTGTGACAGTTTTTCCAGTGGCTATCTCAAGAGTGTGATGGTTTCGACAGTGGCTATCTCAAGAGTGTGACAGTTTCGCCAGTGGTTATCTCAACAGTGTGACTGTTTCTCCAGTGGCTATCTCAACAGTGTGACAGTTTCGCCAGTGGCTATCTCACCAGTGTGACAGTTTCCCCAGTGGCTATCTCAAGAGTGTGACAGTTTCACGAGTGGCTATCTCCAGGGTATAACAGTTTCACCAGTGGATTTTTTGCCAGTGGCTATCTCAAGAGCGTGACAGTTTCGCCAGTGGCTATCTCAAGAGTGTGACAGTTTTGCCAATGGCTATCTCAAGAGTGTGATGGTTTCGACAGTGGCTATCTCAAGAGTGTGACAGTTTTTCCAGTGGCTATCTCAAGATTGTGATGGTTTCGACAGTGGCTATCTCAAGAGTGTGACAGTTTCGCCAGTGGCTATCTCAACAGTGTGACAGTTTCTCCAGTGGCTATCTCAACAGTGTGACAGTTTCTCCAGTGGCTATCTCAACAGTGTGACAGTTTCTCCAGTGGCTATCTCAACAGTGTGACAGTTTCACCAGTGGCTATCTCAAGAGTGTGATGGTTTCGACAGTGGCTATCTCAATAGTGTGACAGTTTCGCCAATGGCTATCTCAAGAGTGTGGCAGTTTTGCCCGTGGCTATCTCAAGAGTGTGACAGTTTCTCTAGTGGCTATCTTAAGGGTATAACAGTTTCACCAGTGGCTATCTTTAGAGTGTGACAGTTTCACCAGTGGCTATCTCAAGAGTGTGACAGTTTTGCCTGTGGCTATCTCAAGAGTGTGACAGTTTCTCCAGTGGTTATCTCAACAGTGTGACAGTTTCTCCAGTGGCTATCTCACCAGTGTGACAGTTTCACCAGTGGCTATCTGAAGAGTGTGGCAGTTTCGCCAGTGGCTATCTCAAGAGTGTGACAGTTTTGCCAGTGGCTATCTCAAGAGTGTGACAGTTTCACCAGTGAATATCTCCAGGGTATAACAGTTTCACCAGTGGATTTTTGCCAGTGGCTATCTCAAGAGTGTGGCAGTTTTACCAGTGGCTATCTCAAGAGTGTGACAGTTTCACCAGTGGCTATCTCCAGGGTATAACAGTTTCACCAGTCGATTTTTTGCCAGTGGCTATCTCAAGAGTGTGACAGTTTCGCCAGTGGCTATCTCAACAGTGTTACAGTTTCGCCAGTGGCTATCTCAACAGTGTGACAGTTTCTCCAGTGGCTATCTGAAGAGTGTGGCAGTTTCGCCAATGGCTATCTCAAGAGTGTGACAGTTTTGCCAGTGGCTATCTCAAGAGTGTGACAGTTTCACCAGTGGCTATCTCCAGGGTATAACAGTTTCACCAGTGGATTTTTTGCCAGTGGCTATCTCAAGAGTGTGACAGTTTCGCCAGTGGCTATCTCAAGAGTGTGACAGTTTTGCCAGTGGCTATCTCAAGAGTGTGATGGTTTCGACAGTGGCTATCTCAAGAGTGTGACAGTTTTTCCAGTGGCTATCTCAAGAGTGTGATGGTTTCGACAGTGGCTATCTCAAGAGTGTGACAGTTTCGCCAGTGGTTATCTCAACAGTGTGACTGTTTCTCCAGTGGCTATCTCAACAGTGTGACAGTTTTGCCAGTGGCTATCTCACCAGTGTGACAGTTTCTCCAGTGGCTATCTCAAGAGTGTGACAGTTTCACGAGTGGCTATCTCCAGGGTATAACAGTTTCACCAGTGGATTTTTTGCCAGTGGCTATCTCAAGAGCGTGACAGTTTCGCCAGTGGCTATCTCAAGAGTGTGACAGTTTTGCCAATGGCTATCTCAAGAGTGTGATGGTTTCGACAGTGGCTATCTCAAGAGTGTGACAGTTTTTCCAGTGGCTATCTCACGATTGTGATGGTTTCGACAGTGGCTATCTCAAGAGTGTGACAGTTTCTCTAGTGGCTATCTTAAGGGTATAACAGTTTCACCAGTGGCTATCTTTAGAGTGTGACAGTTTCACCAGTGGCTATCTCAAGAGTGTGACAGTTTTGCCTGTGGCTATCTCAAGAGTGTGACAGTTTCTCCAGTGGTTATCTCAACAGTGTGACAGTTTCTCCAGTGGCTATCTCACCAGTGTGACAGTTTCACCAGTGGCTATCTGAAGAGTGTGGCAGTTTCGCCAGTGGCTATCTCAAGAGTGTGACAGTTTCACCAGTGAATATCTCCAGGGTATAACAGTTTCACCAGTGGATTCTTGCCAGTGGCTATCTCAAGAGTGTGGCAGTTTTACCAGTGGCTATCTCAAGAGTGTGACAGTTTCACCAGTGGCTATCTCCAGGGTATAACAGTTTCACCAGTCGATTTTTTGCCAGTGGCTATCTCAAGAGTGTGACAGTTTCGCCAGTGGCTATCTCAACAGTGTTACAGTTTCGCCAGTGGCTATCTCAACAGTGTGACAGTTTCTCCAGTGGCTATCTCAACAGTGTGACAGTTTCTCCAGTGGCTATCTCAACAGTGTGACAGTTTCTCCAGTGGCTATCTCAACAGTGTGACAGTTTTACCAGTGGCTATCTCAAGAGTGTGATGGTTTCGACAGTGGCTATCTCAAGAGTGTGACAGTTTCGCCAATGGCTATCTCAAGAGTGTGGCAGTTTCACCAGTGGCTATCTCAAGAGTGTGACAGTTTTGCCTGTGGCTATCTCAAGAGTGTGACAGTTTCGCCAGTGGCTATCTCAACAGTGTTACAGTTTCGCCAGTGGCTATCTCAACAGTGTGACAGTTTCTCCAGTGGCTATCTCAACAGTGTGACAGTTTCTCCAGTGGCTATCTCAACAGTGTGACAGTTTCTCCAGTGGCTATCTCAACAGTGTGACAGTTTCACCAGTGGCTATCTCAAGAGTGTGACAGTTTCTCTAGTGGCTATCTTAAGGGTATAACAGTTTCACCAGTGGCTATCTTTAGAGTGTGACAGTTTCACCAGTGGCTATCTCAAGAGTGTGACAGTTTTGCCTGTGGCTATCTCAAGAGTGTGACAGTTTCTCCAGTGGTTATCTCAAAAGTGTGACAGTTTCTCCAGTGGCTATCTCACCAGTGTGACAGTTTCACCAGTGGCTATCTGAAGAGTGTGGCAGTTTCACCAGTGGTATCTCAAGAGTGTGACAGTTTTGCCAGTGGCTATCTCAAGAGTGTGACAGTTTCACCAGTGAATATCTCCAGGGTATAACAGTTTCACCAGTGGATTTTTGCCAGTGGCTATCTCAAGAGTGTGGCAGTTTTGCCAGTGGCTATCTCAAGAGTGTGACAGTTTCACCAGTGGCTATCTCCAGGGTATAACAGTTTCACCAGTCGATTTTTTGCCAGTGGCTATCTCAAGAGTGTGACAGTTTCGCCAGTGGCTATCTCAAGAGTGTTACAGTTTCTCCAGTGGCTATCTCAACAATGTGACAGTTTCACCAGTGGTTATCTCAACAGTGTGACTGTTTCTCCAGTGGCTATCTCACCAGTGTGACAGTTTCTCCAGTGGCTATCTGAAGAGTGTGGCAGTTTCGCCAGTGGCTATCTCAAGAGTGTGACAGTTTTGCCAGTGGCTATCTCAAGAGTGTGACAGTTTCACCAGTGGCTATCTCCAGGGTATAACAGTTTAACCAGTGGATTTTTTGCCAGTGGCTATCTCAAGAGTGTGACAGTTTCGCCAGTGGCTATCTCAAGAGTGTGACAGTTTTGCCAGTGGCTATCACAAGAGTGTGATTGTTTCGACAGTGGCTATCTCAAGAGTGTGACAGTTTTTCCAGTGGCTATCTCAAGAGTGTGATGGTTTCGACAGTGGCTATCTCAAGAGTGTGACAGTTTCGCCAGTGGCTATCTCAACAATGTTACAATTTCGCCAGTGGCTATCTCAACAGTGTGACAGTTTCACCAGTGGCTATCTCAAGAGTGTGATGGTTTCGACAGTGGCTATCTCAAGAGTGTGACAGTTTCACCAATGGCTATCTCAAGGGTATAACAGTTTCGCTAGTGGCTATCTTAAGAGTGTGACAGTTTCGCCAGTGACTATCTTAAGAGTGTAATAGTTTCGCCAGTGGCTATCTTAAGAGTGTAATAGTTTCGCCAGTGGCCATCTCGAGTGTGACAGTTTCGCCAGTGGCTATCTCAAGGGTATAGCAGTTTCACCTGTGGCTTTCTCAAGGGTATAACAGTTTCATCAGTGGCTATCTCAAGGGTATAACAGTTTCACCAGTGGATTTCTCAAGAGTATGACAGTTTCACCAGTGGCTTTCTCAAGAGTGTGGCAGTTTCGCCAATGGCTATCTCAAGAGTGCGACCAGTTCAACTTTTTTTACAGTATGAAACTGGTCACTTACCCACTTACTTTAGATATATTGGCCGAACCTACATTTTTGACAGGACTAACCATCCAATGTGCATGGAGTTGAGATGGGGGAATGACGATCACAAATGTGGAGGTGATAACTTGAATTTCAACTGTCTGTTTGCCAAATAGTCCAGTTAGCAGAGACTGACATCCGCTTACTCTCCTCTTCATGTACAGGACATATGCACGCTGAGGTCAGATAGGCATGCATGTATATTTTGAGAGATGGGGTGGGATAGATAGCTGTTGGGTAGCCTTAATGACCAACCTAAAGCTCAACCTAAAAGTCAACTTGATCAGCCAACAATCTAATGTGAATGAAGGCCGTCTCGCTTTCCCCTGTTGGCAAATATCGGAACAAAGAGGAATCTGCTACTAGTGAAAAGTTTCTGTGTTTTCTTATTAGGAGTTTTCCCTGGAGAAAGCGATGCATACCATGGAAGAAATGTGGGACTCCATATCCTTTAATACCAGTCCCTATCGAGAATCTGGCGTTTCTATTCTATCAGCAGTGGATGAAATCCAAACCACTCTGGATGACCAAATTGTGAAGACTCAGACAATGAGGGGATCGCCTTTCATCAAGCCCTATGAGAAAGAAATCAAGGTATAAAATGTTCACTTGCTTATTAGCAGAAGCTAAGGTTTCATTAGGATCTCCGAGGCTAAAGTTACATGCGGCTCCAGCTTACATGTAAAGGGGATGGTATCAAGGAGTCTCACCAAACTTTCCCTACAAATGTCCAACAATTCAGAATTCATATCTATTGATAATTTATCTTCTAAAATGATAGCATTTTTTTCTATCATTTTCATTTTATGTGTAATTAACTTTTTGCTCTCCTCCTTTAAGCAATGGGAGGAACGACTGATAAGGATCCAGGAAACCATTGATGAATGGCTGAAGGTGCAGGCCCAGTGGCTTTATCTAGACCCCATCTTCTCTTCTGAGGACATCATGCAGCAAACGCCTGAAGAAGGACGCTTATTCCAGACTGTGGACAGAAACTGGAGAGAGATCATGAAACATTGCGTTAAAGACCCGGAGGTAAATGGATGCTTCATGGTGGACTGATACAAGAAAGCACGGTCATCTTGCATCCAGGATTGATGTTTTCCAAGAGTCCGTGTCCTGATGCTTCCATCACAAGGATCCCGGGTTATGGGGCTCCGCACTGCCTGGACTCCAGCCTCCCGCATCTTCTATTTTCTATCCAAATAGGTTCTCATTTTTTTTAATATGAACTATTGGCACAATAGTCAATGAATGTGACCTTTTTTCAGTCTCTATAACTATATAATGGAATCTTACTTATGGGCTATCTACTTTGTTTTAGGTTTTAAGCGCCACTTCTCTTACCGGACTTCTGGAGAAACTTCAGGACAGCAATGTGCTTCTGGATAAAATCATGAAAGGGCTGAATGCCTATCTGGAGAAGAGGCTTTTTTCCCACGGTATAGTCCTTTCACTTGTTGCAATGATTCTATATACTACTTAAAGAAATTTTTTTTTTTCTTATTTAAACGCATTGAAATCATTTTTGTAATTGGATTTCATTAATAATTTTGCACTGTTTGCCTTCTATTGGCTCTGTGTTGCGCTGGCTATTGGACTTATTTTTAATCTGTCTTTTTTCAGCTCCTCTTAGCCGATTTATGACCACAGATCACATCAAAGCTGAATGTGCAGGAAACAAAAAGCCTAACGGTGCAACATTTTTAATCAAACTGAATTGTCGCAAATACTCGCAATTAAATGGGTATTCCCATCTCCAAGATCCTATCCCAATATGTAGTAGGTATAGTAATAATAATAATATTAGCAAATACCTCCAATTAGAAGTGTAGTATAGTTCTTCTGATTCGCTATGTCGCTTTCCCCAGCTTCGGTATCCATGGTTACGACCACTCATATAGTGACAGTTATTTGCTAGTGGTCGTAACCTAAGCTACTGCAATGCCCTGCACATGGGGTAAGCAAAAAAGCAAATCAGAAGAACTATACTACACTTCTAATTGGAGGTATTTGCTAATATTATTATTATTACGCCTACTACATATTGGGGTAGAATCCTGGAGATGGGAATACCCATTTCAGTTAAATAAAAAAAGTTCCCAAAACTGGATAGCCCCTTTAAGCTAGCCATACGCATGAGATATGAGATACCCGTGGTCTGAATGGTTATTTGGCTACTTCTCCTGACTCCCACATATTCTGCTGAACAGTCATGTGTTTTTAATGGGGAGAGAGGAGAAAGTCGGTACTGGACACCTCCGGCAGCGGGTTATCTCCCCTGAGAACCAAAAGACCGGGTATTGAAATCCCATCTGCCCGATCCTTCTGGCCCTGACATCCTCTATCGGGGGAGAGTCAGGAGACCCCCATACACATCAGTGGGTAGGCCGGTCCTGCTGCAATCGTTAGGTTTAAACTATTTTAATCCAATGTGTATGGGGACTGAATCTTTACTTTAAAGCTTTGCTTTTCTATTTTCTCACATAGACACTAATACAAATGGCGCCTGACCCAATACTTTAATGACATCTTTATCATATTGTGCATTTTCGCTTTAGCTTTTTCTTCCTGTCCAACGACGAAATGCTAGAAATTCTCTCTGAGACTAAAGATCCTCTGCGGGTCCAACCACATCTAAAGAAGGGCTTTGAAGGCATCGCAAAGCTGGAGTTCCTTCCTAACCTGGACATCAAAGCCATGTACAGCACCGAGGGGGAACGCGTAGAGCTCATCCAGACCATCTCCACCTCCGAGGCTCGGGGGGCCGTGGAGAAGTGGCTCATCCAAGGGGAAGATGTCATGTTAAGGAGCGTGCATGATGTTATTGCTCGGTCACGAATGGTACGGATCTACCTACAGACCAAAAGCATTAATTGAAACTAATCTAGTACTTTTATATTTGTATGAGATTATTTGGCAGCAGTGAATGATTTGTGGATGATGTATCTCTTGCTATAGAGCCAGGTAGCAGATCTTCTACCAGCAATCGGTAGAAATGAATTTGCTGGATAATACTAGTAAGGTTGTCCCTCTCTAAAATGCTTCTGTCAACGTAATTTAACTTTGTTTTTTAAAAGGCATACCCCGAGACTGCAAGAAAAGACTGGGTGAGGGAATGGCCGGGACAGGTCGTGCTCTGTGTGTCTCAGATGTTCTGGACAAGTGAAGTGCATGAAGCTATCGGCAGTGGCCCAGAGGTACGGCATAAGCTCCTTTACTGATCAAGATTGCTTCACTATAAATAGTCATGGCCGGAAGTGTTGGCACCCTTGAAGTTGTTCCAGAAAATGAAGTATTTTTCCATAAAATTATTGCAATTGCATGTGTATTTTTTGTTATACACATGTTTATTTCCTTTGTGTGTATTGGAACAACACAAAAAAAACTGAGAAAAAAAGGCAAATTGGATATAATTTCACACAAAACCCCAAAAATGGACCGGGCAAAATTGTTGGCATCTTTCCAAAATTGTGGGTAAACAATTTTGTTTCAAGCATGTGATGCTCGTTCAAACTCACCTGTGGCAAGTAAAAGGTGTGGGCAATATGAAAATCACACCTGAAACCCGATTCAAAGGGGAAAAGTTGACTCAATCTTTGCGTTGTTACGTGCCTCACTAAGCAGGGAGAACAGAAAGAGGAGAAGAGAACTGTCTGAGGACTTGAGAACCAAAATTGTTGACCAATATCTTCTTTTTGTGTTGTTCCAATACACACAAATGAAATAAACATGTGAACAACAAAACGTGTAATTGTAATAATTTTCTGGGAGAAATACATATATATACATTCATAGACAGACTTCATGAGTTCTCCTACTAATAGACTGTCATACCCAGGGACGCAGCTTATAGGAGTTTCCAGGGGTGGATATACCATTGGTGCAACAGAGGTAAGGGGACCCACATTCACATCAAAAGATGCAAGCAGCTTCTTTCACAGTACGTTATTAGACTGCAAAGAGCCCATGTACTGTTCTTGCCCAGGGGTCTTCTCCTGGGGGTTGCAGTTGTACAGCGGCTCAATATCTTGAAGGTACCCAAAAGGCTCCATAGTATTGTTGGGATTTTGCATTGATTCATGCATCTTGTCCTAGAGATGAGCAACTAAATTTGCAGGACCTTGGTCTAAGAGTGCAGGTTAGTAGTCTGTGGCTGTTGGATGGGAGCCTTGCTAACCGCCTCTTACATGCCTGCATCCCTGGCTCCTCTTTTGATTAGCCGGCCAGGCGTGATGTCATTTGTGCCTCACACCACAACTATGACATCGACATCAAAAGAGGAGCCGGAGATGCCGGTTCATGGGGCTCCGGTCCTGCGGCCGTGGAATACTGACCCGACTGTTGGACCAGAGTCCTGCAAATCCATTCGCTCATCTCTACTCTCGTCATATCTACCAATAAGGGAAGACATTGTATGGGATTTCCCATAATACCAGCATAAAATGAATCCATCTGCATTGAGTTTTCCATGCTGTTTGTGGCAGGGTTTTATAGAGGTACATCTGGGTATTTGGAGCTCTGGGTTCAATCCAGATCTCCAACTTCTATAAAGATATGTTGTAAAATTGTTGTGTACATTAAAAAGTGCCTGCATATTGTGGAGTTCTCAATCTACTCTGCAGCTAATAATCTGTATAGATTTCAGCCCCCTTGCAATATGTATGTTCTATGAATGTTTCTGCAGATGATTTCACCGTCACATCCTTCTTGTAGGGCCTGAAAAACTCCTATGATAATCTGCAGCTCCAGCTAAATGATATTGTGGAGCTTGTGCGAGGAGGCAAATTGTCCCAGCAGACTCGCTGCACATTGGGGGCTCTCGTCACCATAGAGGGGCACGCTCGTGACGTGGTCATGGAAATGATCCAAACAGGTTTGTGCAAACATCATGGCTAACACCAAACTTTCCAATACCATGTTCTATTTATCATACAGTACATGGAGAAAGGTATTGTGCCCCCTCCACATTACACCTACAGGGGCTTTTATGGCCCCCTATTCTAAATCCATATCCAGGATGTTAATATGGAGTCCGTCCCTCTACAGATATCACAGCTCAATATGCAGAGCACCTTCATACATTTCACCCCATTCCTATGTTCTTTCCATATCTATGTTATATTCCCCCCTCTTTTCTTTGAGTTTTCATAGGACACAATTGATCTTGTCACAGTAAAGCAATCTTGGGGTGTACTTACAATGACGTCTATGGGGCAGTAGTCATTTCTGCATATTGAGATGGTGGTCACTATATAGGAATGTTTTTGCATCTGTAGGTGTCGGCGTCCCCTGTATATGACTCATTGCCACAATTGATATTCTTTATAGTCAGTGTTGTGGATGGCCTAGGTGCGGTGTGTAATATTTTCTATCAATGGTGTGTGTGCCCTCCTCTGTGCGGTGTCCTTCCATAACCATGGATGTACTAATAAAGGGGTTTTATGTCAATTCCTTTAATGACCTTTTGTTCGGTTTCTTTGTAGGTATTATGTAATTCTCCGAATGGTCAGCCATTCTAAGCCTGAGCAGATGTGACACCCCAGGGGTCTGGTTGCCACAGTAATAGAGATATTATGTCTGAGAGCAAGTGGGAGGTTTCTCTGGTCAGGAGCCCTAAGCATGCAACATGGCCCACCCAGACCTGGGAGGGGAGGAATCTGCCCTTATAAACTGGGTCTGGGGCGGGATTAAGTCAGTCAGAGCCTCGAGTGAAGTTCCAGACAGAGGGAAAGTGACAACAGGAGCTCTGAAGGAGCAGGAGCGAGTGCCAGAGGCTGGAAGCTAGAGAGCTCGCCTTGGCTGAAGACACTAACCCGGACACGGAGTCCGAGGCTGTGGGGACATCCAGGTCCAGCAGCAGAATCCAACCGGCAGGGGATTCCATGTCCTCTGGCCTTAGAAACCCGAAGGCACGGTCACAAGCAAGGGACCAGCACCGCCATCGTGAAGCGAAGGCTAACGGAGGGCCCCAAGTCACCGGCCATACGGGTGAGCACCACACGGAATACTCAGGGACGTGGGCTACTTCTACCCGCATAGAGCAAGGTAGCCAGGAAAGAGTGCAGATAGTCGGGGAGGCCAGCAACTCCACCTGGCCAGGGGAGATCCTGCTTGCTCACAGACTGACCAGGCCCCTACTGCTAACCAGTACTCCCGGGAGGGTCTGCTTTATACCATCAGTAAAGACCCTGAACTGCACCACACGCCTCTGTGATTCCTTGCCGCGCCAGTACCATTACTACTGGGACGCTCACACCATCACTCCCATCATCCACATTAGCTGCCCTGAGGCAATACTTCTCCCGTGGGGAGTTATCCCTTACTGGGCTGCGCAAACAACATCAGCCTCAGCGGTCGGCAGCGCAGCGGCGGTCCCCACTGACAGCAATCCACGGGTGGCGTAGTCGGACATTATTATCACACTCAGACTGCCACTGGTTTGACCGCCCTGGGCACGGACCGGGTCACCGCCACGGAGGACTACAACCCCCAGCGATCCGGCTCCGGGTATCCCCCTGCACAGCACAGGCCCAGGGGGCACGTCAACTTTGGCGTAGTCGGCAGGATTTCGTGACCGCAACCACCGGGTACTGCGTGCCTGAAAAAGAGACTTTTAAACTTACCTGTGGTGAAGTTTCCCGCCGTCCGGAGTCGTTTCCCGCCATCCGGAGCCGTTTCCCGCCATCCGGAGCCGATTCCCGCCATCAGACGCCATCTTGGACCGTTTCCCGCTATCTTCTGCCTTCTTCCCGCCATCCGCAGCTGCTTCCCGCTTTCGGACGCCATCTTCGGGACGCTGCGCGGGAAGAAGAGGGGCGTGGACGCCAAAAGAGCGCGAGATCCGAAGCTCCGCCCCACGCTCCGCCCCACGCTCCGACGCTGCGTAAGGTCCTGGAAGGAAGGAAGAGCGACGCTGACGTCATCGGAGCGCGACGCCAGGTCCTCAACCCCGACGATCGACTGCGGAGCCGCGGCCTACGGAAGAAGAGCATCGCAAGGTAGGCCACGGTCCACTAGGGGGGAAGGAGGATGTCGGACACCGAGGGGAGCTCCACTGCCACAGCCACCGCCAGCGCAACCGCTGCAGCGGTCATGCCATTCACCATGCCCTATATCCCGGGGGCAACCTGGCTACCCCAGTACTCAGGGGAGTCACATACCCTGAGTGACTTTAGGGAAAGACTTGATAGCCTCTTCCAGGTATACCCCCTCACAGAAGAGCAAAAAGTGAGCATTCTGGTGGCCCAGTTAATCGGGGCAACCCAAAGGGAGGTAAAGTCCTGGTCACCTGGGAAGAAGAGGACTGTCCGAGAGATACTAGCCCGGCTGAAAGACACATTTGATACCCGAACCTCAGCCGAGATAAAACTAAGATTTTACGGGTGCAAACAACGGGCACATGAAAGTATAAGGGACTATGCTCTAAACCTACAAGAGGCCCTGAGAGCCATTAAGCAGGCAGACCCTGACAGCGTGGGAAATGAAGACAAGCTGTTGACTGAACAATTTATTGAGGGTCTACTGTGCAATGCCCACCGAACCCAGTTGCGGGCTATGACCTTACAGGACCCTGATCTGGACTTTGCACAGTTCAAGGACAGAGCCATCCGGGTGCTCCGAGAACCGGCACCAGGTGGCGCTGTGACCCACAGGCGTCCTGCTATCACTTATCACCAGGACGCGGCGCCCTTGTCTGCAGGGCCTGTGGGAGCTGATGCGCAGGCTTTGAACAATGACCCGGCTACAGACCTGCACCATCAGGTCCAAGAGCTGACTAAGAGCGTTGCCGCGCTAACCAGAACTGTGCAGTCTTTACAGGTCTCTTCTCCAGGAAAGATCCAGCTGGCATCCGGACCGGAGGACGTCCCGTGGCGCCGACTAAGGAGGACCCCACCGGCCAGAGGAAGACCCAGCGACAGATACAACGAGGACGGACGACCCATCTGCCGCCGCTGCAATCAACCTGGACATATGGCAAGGTACTGTCATTTAAACGGGCACAACCTGGGGTAGAGGGCCAACCCCCAGGCTTAAGATCATCAGGCCCATCGAACTGGCGCGACAAATACGTAGGGGGATGTCCGGTCTTGCCTGTGGTACTGGATGGCATTCCTATGAGTGCCCTACTAGACACCGGGTCACAGGTCACCACCATCCCGTACGTGCTCTTCAAGCGGTACTGGAATGACTCGGACATAACCCGCTACCCAGATGACGACCTGAGCATTATAGCCAGCAATGGTCAGCCCGTGCCACAGATAGGATTTAAGAAGGTGACCATCAAGGTCGGTAAAGTTGAACTGCCAGCACAAGGACTTATCATTGTGGACATTGACCGTCGCGAGAGTCACCCAAAAATAACCTTAGGTACTAATGTAATTGAAAACTGTCTTGCAGAGGTGATTCTTATTTTGCAGCAGGTTGCCAAGAACGCCAGTTCCAGCCAGCAGCGTGTGCTCCAAAAAGAGATCCGGGCACTGATGAAGCGGCAACAGGTGGAACTATCTGGTGGTAAGATAGGTAGCGTGAGAATGTGTGACCCGTTCCCTATTGCCATGCCCCCAAAAAGTGAGATGATGATTTGGTGCCGGGCAGCTATTGGTCTAAGGGGTAGAGACTACCAAGCAATGGTAGAACCCGTCTACTCAGACAGTAGGCCCACCATTTTGACAGCACGGGGGGTGGTCGATGTACGCCATGGGAGGGTGCCCGTCCGCATCATAAATATCGGGGAGAGAGAAGTATACCTGCCCCAGTATGCCACGCTAGCCAAATTGTTCACCATCAACCAGAACTCTGTACAGGCCGTGGAACCCTTGCCTCCATCTCAACCAGAGGAAGGTAACGGCTCTAAGAAACCAATGGAGGACTGGTGTCAGCAACTGCATTTGGGTACTGACTCCACTCCCTCACACCAAAAACAGGGAGTCTATCGGGTGGTTCAAGAGTACGAGAGAGTGTTTAGTAAACACCCGCTAGACTTCGGGCGAGTAAAGGGGGTAGAACATCACATCCCCACGGGAGACCACCCTCCTATAAAGGAGAGATACCGACCCGTACCCCCTGCACACTATCAACACGCCAAGGGGATGCTAAAAGACATGAAGGAGGCTGGGGTAATTAGGGACAGCTGTAGCCCCTGGGCAGCTCCACTAGTCTTAGTGAAAAAGAAAGACAACACCATGAGAATGTGTGTAGACTACAGGAAGGTCAACCGTATCACACACAAAGATGCGTACCCGTTACCAAGGATAGAAGAGTCCTTAGCTGCATTAAAATCTGCTAACTTCTTCTCTACTTTGGATCTCACTAGCGGGTACTGGCAGGTTCCTGTAGCAGAGGCGGACCGGGAGAAAACCGCATTCACCACCCCGATGGGACTCAGCGAATTTAACTGTATGCCGTTCGGGCTCTGCAACGCACCAGGAACCTTCCAACGGTTGATGGAATGCTGTCTGGGACACCGGAACTTCGAGACGGTCCTATTATACCTGGACGACGTCATCGTCTATTCCGAGACCTATGAGGACCATCTGGAACACCTGGCAGAAGTGTTTGAAGCCCTGGCAAACTATGGCCTAAAGGTAAAACCCTCAAAGTGTCATCTACTGAAGCCAAAGATACAATACCTGGGACACGTGGTGAGTGCTGACGGAGTGGCTCCCGACCCTGACAAGATCACCGTGATTAAGGACTGGCCAAGACCATCCAGCATAAAGGAAGTGCGGCAGTTCCTCGGGTTGGTAGGCTACTACCGAAGATTCATTCCCGGTTTTAGCAAGAAGGCAGCTCCTATGCAGGACCTCCTGATAGGCCAGTCCAGGAAGGCCAAAAACCAGAAGCCACCCTTCAAATGGGAAAAGCTGGAAGAGGAGTCCTTCCGCCAGCTGAAGATGGCCCTCACGGGGGATGAAATCCTGACGTACCCTGATTACAGCCAGCCCTTTATCCTCTACACGGACGCAAGCAACATCGGGCTAGGAGCCGTACTGTCCCAGATCCAGCAGGGGAGAGAACGGGTAATTGCTTACGCCAACCGAAAACTGCGACCCACAGAAATAAACCCTGAGAATTACAGCTCGTTCAAGCTAGAGTTCCTGGCAGTGGTGTGGGCAGTAACCGAACGTTTCAAGCATTACCTTGCCTCTTCCAGGTTCACCGTGTACACGGACAACAACCCGTTGACACACCTGGACACTGCAAGACTGGGTGCCCTGGAGCAGAGATGGATGGCCCGCCTGTCCAATTTTGAGTTCACGATCAAGTACCGGGCAGGACGCTCCAATACCAACGCGGACGCCCTGTCCAGGATGCCAAACCTACCGGACGAAGGGGAGGATCCAGAAGAATTGGAAGAGATCGAACTCCCTGCGTTCCACCGTCATGGAATTACCCAGTATTCCCACAGTGTGAGGGGCCAGCGATCCGCTACGTTCAACCCCTTACCCCACTACAACTGGGCGGAGACGCAAGACAGTGACCCCGCAGTCCGTCTGGTGAAGGAGATGCTGACCCAGGCTGACGCCCGCCTGGACCCAGACGCTCCGGAAGAGACCAAGCAACTGTGGACAGAGAAGAGCAGACTGTTTCTCTACAAGGAGAAGTTGTGCCGCAGAATGGTCAATTCCCGGACACATGAACTGATCTGGCAGGTTGTGGTACCGAGACGGGACGCAGCTATGGTGCTGGAGGCCTACCACAACGGGGCAGGGCACTTCGGATGGAAGAAGCTGGAGTTCCTGCTGCGTGAACGGTTCTACTGGATAGGCATGAGAGGAGCCATTGAGAGGTGGTGTAGAGACTGTGGCCCGTCCAATCTAAGAAGAAGGGACCGTGCCAGCCAGAGGACTGCCCTGCAGCCCATCATCACCAGGCAGCCGCTGGAACTGGTCGCTCTGGACTATGTTAAACTGGCTCCAAGCAGAAGCGGGTATGTCTACGCCCTAACCATCGTGGATCACTACTCCCGGTTCCTGGTGGTGGTCCCTGTCAAAGACCTGATGGCTCAGACAGCAGCCAGAGCCTTCCAGCTGCACTTCTGCCGCCCACACGGGTACCCGGACCAAGTGCTGACAGACCAAGGACCAGCCTTCGAAGCAGAGGTCTTCCAGGAGTTCTGCAACCTGTATGGCTGCGAGAAGATAAAAACAACGCCCTATCACCCCCAAACCAATGGACTCTGCGAGAAGATGAACCAGGTGGTGATAGATCTGCTAAAAACATTGCCCCTGGAAGAACGCAGTCTGTGGCCTGAGAAACTGCCCGATCTGGTGGACCTGTATAACCACATCCCGGTAGGTTCCACCAACTGTACCCCGGCTTACCTAATGCGAGCAAGACCTGGTAAGCTGCCTGTTGACCTGGATATGGGAGTCCTGATACCCGAGGACACCTCACCAGAGACAGACTGGGATACAGAACGGCAGCAGCAGTACGGGAAAGTACAAGAGAGCGTCGAGCGAAGTCTCTGTCAATCAAGAGAAAGGCAGGAGAGGACTTATAACCAACATGCTCCCGCTGTTCCCCTGGGACCTGGAGAGCAGGTCTTAAAAAGAAAAAGGCGGCTCCATAAGTTGGACGACCAGTGGGAAAAGGACCCGTACACCGTACTGCCCTCAAGCCACAATAATCCAAAGGTGTACGTCATCAGCAAGGATGGAGGAGAGACCACAGCCACTGTCTCCAGAGACCACCTGAAAAAAGTGCCCCGAGAAGTTGCAAAGCACGGATGAAGATCAGGAAGACCCTCAACCCGTAGAGGAAAAGGAGGAAATGATCACCACCGTACTCGGAGACTTTCCCCGGTCCTGGACACAAGTAAACAACGCTATCGTGGTGCCCGTCCTCACCTTTCTCCAGCCAGCCCCTCAAGTGCCTACAGAAGACCAGGTAGAGCTGGAAGAGCAGCCTGCCCAGGAGGCAGAAGAATCCACACCAGCAGCACAGGAGAATCAACCCTCTGCTAGTAGTGAGCCTGCCGTGCCCCTAGTGAGCCAAAGAGTGCGCAGACAGCTGCCCAGCTTACCCATAACACCTTCTACACCCTGTAGTGCAGGACCAGTTAGTGAGCTCCGTAGGTCCACTAGAGTCACTAGAGGTCAGATGCCCGCTCGCTGGAAAATCTAAAGTAATGCACTGTAAATTTACCTGTTTCTGTTTAACTGTTTATGGTTTATGTTTGTTGCCTGTTATTAATTATGTTTCTCAGTTACCCTGCAGATTTATTTGGACTAACAGGTTATGGACGCTGATAACAGGAACAATTTTGTAGATAGTTGCACCTTGGTGCCTCTTGTGAAGATGGCCGCAGAAGAGAAAACCTGTCTGGCGTGGCCTACTTGCAGCCCAAAGTAGCTAGCTCCAGCCTTGCAGCCACGCCCAAGGACAACGCAAGGGGTTTGCTTTGGACAGGTCCCCTACTTCGCTTAAAACTTCACCTTGGGTGATATGGACACCCGGTTGCGGACACGCCGTGACCTTTAAAGAACTAAAGCTTCTTGTAAATATGTTATTGTAAATGTGTTTAGTCCCGGAGTACTAAAATTTACTAGGGGGGAATGTGACACCCCAGGGGTCTGGTTGCCACAGTAATAGAGATATTATGTCTGAGAGCAAGTGGGAGGTTTCTCTGGTCAGGAGCCCTAAGCATGCAACACGGCCCACCCAGACCTGGGAGGGGAGGAATCTGCCCTTATAAACTGGGTCTGGGGCGGGATTAAGTCAGTCAGAGCCTGGAGTGAAGTTCCAGACAGAGGGAAAGTGACAACAGGAGCTCTGTAGGAGCAGGAGCGAGTGCCAGAGGCTGGAAGCTAGAGAGCTCGCCTTGGCTGAAGACACTAACCCGGACACGGAGTCCGAGGCTGTGGGGACATCCAGGTCCAGCAGCAGAATCCAACCGGCAGGGGATTCCATGTCCTCTGGCCTTAGAAACCCGAAGGCACGGTCACAAGCAAGGGACCAGCACCGCCATCGTGAAGCGAAGGCTAACGGAGGGCCCCAAGTCACCGGCCATACGGGTGAGCACCACACGGTATACTCAGGGACGTGGGCTACTTCTGCCCGCATAGAGCAAGGTAGCCAGGAAAGAGTGCAGATAGTCGGGGAGGCCTACAACTCCACCTGGCCAGGGGAGATCCTGCTTGCTCACAGACTGACCAGGCCCCTACTGCTAACCAGTACTCCCGGGAGGGTCTGCTTTATACCATCAGTAAAGACCCTGAACTGCACCACACGCCTCTGTGATTCCTTGCCGCGCCAGCACCATTACTACTGGGACGCTCACACCATCACTCCCATCATCCACATTAGCTGCCCTGAGGCAATACTTCTCCCGTGGGGAGTTATCCCATACTCGGCTGCGCAAACAACATCAGCCTCAGCGGTCGGCAGCGCAGCGGCGGTCCCCACTGACCGCAATCCACGGGTGGCGTAGTCGGACATTATTATCACACTCAGACTGCCACTGGTTTGACCGCCCTGGGCACGGACCGGGTCACCGCCACGGAGGACTAGAACCCCCAGCGATCCGGCTCCGGGTATCCCCCTGCACAGCACAGGCCCAGGGGGCGCGTCACAGACATATGTCACTTTAATTGATGTGTGACTGACATTGTTCTTCCCTATGTTGCGGTGACATATTTATGCTGCTATTGTGCAGTATTTGTTCTAATTAATCATCCTAAAGGTGTTTAGTGGGGTTGAGGTTGAGAACGTGTGTGAAACAGTTCTGCTCTTCTATTCCTTTAGGGTTGGAAGCTACAATTGTTTAAAATGTCTTGTGCTGAAGCATTAAGATATCTTTTCACTGGAACTAAGGGGCCTAGACCAACCCCTAAAAACAAGGCCATACCCCCACCAGCAAACTGTACAGCGGGCACAATGCAGTTAATAGGGTAACGTTCTCCTGGCATTCACCAAATCCAGACTCGTCATCAGATGCCAGATAGAGAAGTGTGATCCATCACTGCACAGAACAGGTCTCCTCCAGAGTCCTGTGGTGGCGGCTTCACACCACTCCATCCGACGCTCGGCATCGTGCTTGGAGATCCTTGGTACTCCTCCTCGCTATGCTCCGCACTATTGGCCTCAAGGACACTGTTCTCTCCTGGTTCTCCTCCTATCTCTCTGACCGCTCCTTCTCTGTGTCTTTCACCGGCTCCTCCTCCTCTCTCCTTCCCCTTACTGTCGGGGTACCTCAAGGATCAGTCCTAGGCCCCCTCCTTTTCTCCTTATACACCGCTCCCATTGGACAAACAATCAGCAGATTCGGTTTTCAGTACCATCTCTATGCTGATGACACCCAATTATACACCGCTGCTCCGGACATCACCCCTGCATTACTACAAAAGACCAGTGATTGTCTTTCTGCTGTGTCTAACATTATGTCCTCCCTCTACCTAAAACTGAATCTGTCAAAAACTGAACTACTCGTCTTTCCTCCCCCCACTAACCTACCTATGCCGGATATTGCCATTTCCGTTTGTGGCTCAATCATTACTCCCCAGCAACAAGCCCGCTGTCTTGGGGTAATTTTTGACTCAGATCTTTCCTTCACTCCTCACATCAAATTACTCGCTCGTTCATGTCATCTACACCTCAAAAACATCAGGACTTTTCTCACCTTTGACTCGGCAAAAACTCTTACGGTCGCTCTTATTCATTCTCGTCTGGACTACTGCAACTCTCTACTTATCGGGCTCCCTCTTACTAAACTCTCCCCTCTCCAATCCGTCCTTAACGCAGCAGCCAGGATCATATTCCTCGCCAACCACTACACCGATGCCTCTTCCCTCTTACAGTCATTGCATTGGTTGCCCATCCAATATAGAGTTCAATTTAAACGTATCACACTTACCCACAAAGCGCTCCATGCTTCAGTACCCCCCTACATCTCCTCCCTTGTCTCAGTCTACCACACTACACGTGCCCTCCGTTCTGCCAATGACTTAAAACTAAAATCCTCCATAATCCGAACTTCCCACTCTCGTCTCCAAGATTTCTTGCGTGCTGCGCCAATTCTTTGGAATGCATTACCCAGGACAGTTCGATTAATTCCCAATACCCACAGTTTCAAGCGGACCCTAAAAACCCATTTCTTTAGACTGGCGTATCGCCTCCACACACTATCTATCCATCCCAGTTGTCCATCCCAGTTTTCCCTCATATTAAAATCTTCTTCAATTTCAGGTTCATACCAACCATGCACATAATAGCCTCGGTCAGGACTGCACACATACTGGCAGGCGACCAGTACATGTATTATTTATCCTATATACTGTAGTATATCAAGGCTGCATTATACAATATACAGTATGTACATTCTACTATTTGTGTCTCCCCCATTTCCTCATAGACTGTAAGCTTGCGAGCAGGGCCCTCACTCCTTTCGATCTGAGTTATGTTTATTCTATATTGTTTGTATAAGTCCCCCCTAAAATTTGTAAAGTGCTGCGGAATATGTTGGCACTATCAAAATAAAAATTATTATTATTATTATTATTATTATGTAAGGCTGCATGCAGCTGCTTGGCCATAAAGCTCCTGGCGGGGGCGCAGTGTTTGTGGTGATGTTGTTACCAAAGGAGATCTGGACTCTGCAGTTATGGAGTCAGGAGAGCGTTCTGCCCTCTGCTCCTCAGCAATCAGTGACCCTGCTCTGTAATGTTCCGGGGTCTCCTGAGTTGCTGCAGTTCCTTCCACTCCTTAATAATATCACTCACATGTGATGGGGGAAGATTTAGGAGGGAAGAAATGTAATATCCAGACTTGTTACCCCGGTGGCTCCTATTACAGGACCGCGCTGGTATCAGAGAGCTCTGCACCACCAGCCGTTCTGTCATATGTTAGTAACAGCACACAGCATGGGAGGGCGGATGTTATACACCGGGGGGCGTGGGGATTGATGTTATACACTGGTGGGGGGCGAGAGTCTTAATGTTATACAAGGCCGAGGGGCCAGATGTTATACCCTAGGGGTACGAGGGGCTAGATGTTATACATGTCCGAGGGCTGGATGTTATACACTGAGGGGCGAGGGGACGGATATTATACACCGGGGCGAGGGGCTGATATTATACACCAGGGGCGAGGGGACGGATATTATACACCAGGGGCGAGGGGACTGATATTATACACCAGGGGTGAGGGGACGGATATTATACACCAGGGGCGAGGGGACGGATATTATACACCATGGGCGAGGGGATTGATGTTATACACCAGGGGCGAGGGGACGGATATTATACACCAGGGGCGAGGGGATTGATGTTATACACTGGTGGGGTGGGCGAGAGTCTTAATGTTATACAACAAGGCCGAGGGACCAGATGTTATACACTGGGGATACGAGGGGCTAGATGTTATACAAGTCCGAGGGCTGGATGTTATACACTGAGGGGCGAGGGGACGGATATTATACACCAGGGGCGAGGGGACGGATATTATACACCAGGGGCGAGGGGACGGATATTATACACCAGGGGTGAGGGGACGGATATTATACACCAGGGGCGAGGGGACGGATATTATACACCGTGGGCAAGGGGATGGATGTTATACACTGGGAGCGAGGGGACGGATATTATACACCGGGGGGGCGAGAGGCCGGATGTTATACACCAGGGGGAGGGAGCAAGGGGACAGATGTTATACACCGGGGCTGGGGGCCGGATATTATACCCTGGGGGCCGGATGTTATGCAATGGAGGGCTTGAGGTTGGATGTTATACAGTGGGGTTGAGGGGATGGATTTTATTCACTGGCGGGGGCGCGAGGGGATGGATGTTATACTAAACTAGGGGCGAGGGGTGGATGTTATACACTGGGGGAGGCGAGAGGCCGGATTTTATAAACTGGGGGCTGAGAGTCCGGATGTTATACACCGTGGGCAATGGGACTAAATGAAAAAAGCAGAATTCGGTGACTAGGAGTTTTGTCCTATAATGTATGTGCATTTGCCTTCCCTTTAGAAACTCTCCCTTGTGATTCTGCAGTGTCTTAGAGGTTGACTATCTTTTCCTACATTGCTCAGGAGTTTCTCATGAAACAGACTTCCAGTGGCTTGCCCAACTCCGCTATTACTGGGAGAATGAGAATGCGAGAGTGCGAATCATCAACTGCAATGTGAAGTCCGCCTATGAGTACCTGGGCAACTCCCCACGCCTGGTCATCACTCCGCTCACTGACAGATGCTAGCGGACTCTGGTATGAGGTGATGGGTTATGCTCAGAAATCTTTTTGACTTTTGTATGATGCATGAAACTTATTAGAAAGTTTATTGATATTTCATACCAGTTCTTTCATGTTTCATTGGTAGATCGGTGCTTTTTATCTAAATCTTGGTGGAGCTCCAGAAGGTCCGGCAGGCACAGGAAAAACCGAGACCACCAAAGATTTGGCCAAGGCGCTGGCCGTGCAGTGTGTGGTCTTTAACTGCTATGATGGTTTGGACTACATGGCAATGTGAAAGGTACATACAATGTTAAGCTGCTCCATTGCAGATAATAAACTGACTCCAACCGATGTTCTGCTGACATCTTTTGATTATATAGTACAGACCAAAAGTTTGGACACACCTTCTCATTTAAAGATTTTTCTGTATTTTCATGACTATGAAAATTGTACATTCGCACTTAAGGCATCAAAACTATGAATTAACACATGTGGAATCACATACTTAACAGAAAATATGTCTTATATTCTAGGTTCTTAAAAGTAGCCACCTTTTGCTTTGGTGACTGCTTTGCACACTCTTGGCATTCTCTTGATGAGCTTCAAGAGGTAGTCACCGGAAATGGTTTTCACTTCACAGGTGTGCCCTGTCAGGTTTAATAAGTGGGATTTCTTGCCTTATAAATGGTGTTGGGACCATCAGTTGTGTTGTGCAGAAGTCTGTTGGATACACAGCTGATAGTCCTACTGAATAGACTGTTAGAATTTGTATTATGGCAAGAAAAAAGCCGCTAAGTAAAGAAAAACGAGTGTCCATCATTACTTTAAGAAATGAAGGTCAGTCAGTGCGAAAAATTGGGAAAACTTTGAAAGTGTCCCCAAGTGCAGTTGCAAAAACCATCAAGCGCTACAAAGAAACTGGCTCACATGAGGACCGCCCCAGGAAAGGAAGACCAAGAGTCACCTCTGCTTCTGAGGATAATTTTTTTTTTTAAATAATAATTTTTATTGATTTTTAACATATAACATAAGTATGTAAATGTACATTCCAATGCATTATTCTTAGCTTAAGTGTTCATCATTTCAGTTTTGATTATCACCTTACTAATTGTATGGTCTAGGAACAAAGTAAACATTGAAGAAAAAAAAAAGAAAAACAAACCCTCCCCATTGCCCTCCCTCTTCCCCAACCTGCAGGAAACACTTGTATATTTCTTGTGTGCACCTCTCCTTTCTTTTCGTCTTCTTCTTAATCCCTTAAACATTATTGAATATTTAGTCTGTATCCATATTTTATACAACGTCTTAACCTGTTTCTCTTCAACCTTTTCCATCAACATTCAGATAAACTATTTTCAACTTCCCCAATGTTCCACCCAAGTCTTCCAGTATGTACCAACTGGTCTGTTCAAAGGGTTTCATAATTTCCTGAAGTTCTTTGTTTCTGTAATGTCTAAGTAAGAAGCTTTTCCATTTTATTATGAGCGATTTTATACTCTTTTCCTTGTTACACTCGGCTTCCAACCATTCTAAGTGAAACAAAGTTTTCATTATAACTTTCCGATTTGGAATGGAATCGCTCAACCAATCCTTTAATAGGCTTCTTTTGGCTATCATACAAATTAAGTGGAACATTGGAGTTAATGTGTCCTTTCCTTTTTGTTGTGGGGCTTCTTCTCCTTTCCAGTAATGGAAGAGGAACGGTAATGGGTGCAATGATATGTTCCCCATACCTATATTTTCCATCATATGTTTTATATCTTCCCAGAATTCCTGTACTTTAGGGCATCCCCAGAGTCCATGTAACAGATCAGATTTTCCGAGTTTGCATTTTGGACAATGTACCAGACGATCCCTCATTGTTCTAGATACTGGTATGTTGAAGGCCAGTAGAGCTCTGTGCAAAATCCTAAATTGTGTGTCTCTCCAAACCTCACTTAAGATGTTTTTCCGTACCGCCTGCCAACCCGCCAGCATTTTTTCCCCGATTTCCTCACCCTCTATTTGTTTGGCCCAGGATCTGAATGTTTTCTCTGTATCTATTTTTCCAAGGATGCCTTTCAGATTTCTGTATATTGCGGATATATTGCATGTACCTGTTCGGTCAAATAATAGATTATCCATTGCATTCCTTCTCTTCTCTTCACTCACATTTATCAAATGCGTCATAATTGTCCCTTTTATTTGTCCGAATTGTAGGAATTGTTCTTCACTTAGCTTGAATTTTAATATTATCTCTTCCCTACTCATTCACCTAGTTTCTTCTTCATGTAGTAGATTAGCTATTTTATGGATCCCCCTCACCCTCCATTCCTGAAATAGTTTGTTCTCTGCTATTTGTTGGAACACAGGATTTCCCCATATGGGTAAATCTCTCGATATTCTCCATGATAATTTAAGTTTTCTCCTAAGTTCCTTCCATGTAGCTATTGTATCCCGATACACTATTGAGTTTTTTATTTTTTTAGGCATTAGGCTTTGTGGTGTGTGTAATAAGGCGACTAAGTTCCACGGGTACGCATACGATGTTTCCAGGACCGTATCAGAGAACCCACTAGTGTCTTTAAACCAATCTACTATGTGACGGGAAATACACACTAGATTATATCCTCTTATGTCTGGCAAGTTTACCCCTCTCTCTTCCCTGGAAGCCATCAATGTATTCAGTTTTATACGGGGTCTTCGACCTCTCCATATAAATTTCCTAATAGTTGAGTATACTTTCTGCACATCTACATGTTTTAGGAGAACTGGAATGGTCTGCAGTGGATACATGAGTTTCGGAAAACTCATCATTTTTAAAAGGTGAATCCTGCCAAATAGACTCAAAGGCAAATTTTGCCACCTTTCTAATTCCTGTTGAATTTTGGAGATGACTGGAGGAAAGTTTAAGTTATATATTGACTCTGGTTTTCTCCCCAGCTTGATACCCAGATAAGTTATATGTGTTTTGGATATTGGAATACTGCACATTTCCTTTTCCACCATACTACTTCTGTTTCTATTTGTTAAGTGGAGAATTTCGCATTTGCTTTTATTTAGAGTGAATCCCGAATACCTACCAAAATTTTCCATAAGATCCAGGACCCCTGGCAGATCTCTTGCCACCTCAGCCATGTAAAGTATGATATTGTCTGCGAAATACGAGGCCTTAAGCTTCATGCCCCCTATTGGTATCCCTTCATAAACTTCATGTTGTTCTAGGTATCGCGCAAGGGGTTCTAATGCCAGATCAAACATTAGCGGGGAAAAAGGACATCCCTGACGTGTCCCCTTTTCAAGAGGGAAATTTGCCGATAAATGACCTGGGGTTTGAATTCTTGCTGCGGGGTTAGCATATAGGGCTTTTATAAAATTTCTGAAGTTTCCCACAAGCCCAATTTTGTCCAAAACTTGACCTACCCAGCTCCACTTCACCTTATCAAAGGCCTTCTCTGCGTCTAGTGTAACCAGAGCCGGCTTACCTCGACTGTTTTCTTCTTTATTTATTGCATCTATGGCTAACAATGTGCGTCTTACATTTGTAACTGCACTCCTACCTTTCACAAAGCCCACCTGTGCGGGTGTTACTAATGTTGGGAGTATCTCTGCTAATCTGTTTGCCATGAGTTTGGATATTATTTTAACATCTTGATTTATCGAGGATATAGGTCTATAAGATGCTGGGTCCTCCACATTTTTCCCTTCTTTTGGTATTAAGCTAATATGAGCCACATTAGTGCCCACCAACAGATCCCCCCCCTGTAACAATTTGTTATACCATGCAGTCAAAGTAGGGGTTATTTGTTGGGACATGACCTTATAAAAATCGCCCGTGAACCCATCCGGCCCAGGTGCTTTTCCAGCTGGCAATCCCCCAATGGTACTCTTCACTTCCTCCTCTGTAATGGGAGCTTTTAGCATATTTAACTGTGGCTCTGAGACACAAGGTATGTTAATTTTTTTTAGAAAGTCCTCACCCCTACTTGTGCCCTTGGCCTCTTCTAAATATAAGGTAGCATAATACTCCCGCAGGGTTGAGTTTATTTCCCTAGGGTTATCCACCATTAAACCCTCTCTAGTCTTAAGCTTTAAGATATTACTCTTTCCCTTCTTGCCCTTTGCCAAGTTTGCTAATAGCTTTCCTGCTTTATCTCCGTATCTCCTCAACTCTATTTCCATTTCCGTCTTTCTAAATAATTCTTTTTTTCCCGCCCATATGTCAAAATCCCTTGGCCTCCCTCCATTCATCCCTATTTTTAGCTGTTTTTTGTTGTTGAAAGTGCAAGCATTTCTCCCTTCATTTCCTACTAAATTCCTCATATTTAGTGTTTGTTTTTTTAATGTATGCACATACGCTATTAGTTTCCCTCTCAGGACCGCCTTTCCTGCTTCCCAGTATGTTTGTGGTTTCAGACCATCCACCGAATTGTGGTAAGAATACTCCTCCCACCATTGCTGTAATATCACTTTAAATCGCTCGTCTCCAAGAAGAAACGATGAGAATCTCCATATGTAGTCCGTTCCCCTTGGATATTGCTCAATTAAATTTAGAGAGATTGGCGCATGATCCGAAATCACCATTTCCTCAATTTTTGACTTTTTGCATCTGTCTAGTAGCCCTCTACTCACCAATATATAGTCAATTCTAGACCAAGTTTGATGTGGGTGGGAAAAGTGTGTAAATTCTCGTTCATTGGGTGATTCCAACCTCCAATTATCCGACAAATCTGTGTCTTCTATTAACTCTGCCAATAGAGTTGATTTCCCACTAGCTTTTTCCCCTCTTGTCGTCACGTGACTCAATCGATCTTCCTCTATAGAGTGTGTGTTGTTGTAATCTCCTCCTACTATCATGTTCTTTGTTGTGTTTTGTAATATCTTAAAACGTAGTTGTTCAAAAAAAGGTTTTTGGTCTGTGTTGGGCGCATATATATTGATTACACCAATTTCTTCCTCATTTCTTTCTAGCTTTAGCATTATGTACCTTCCATCTGTATCCCGTTCTACCTGCGTTACTTTGTACGGTAGATTTTTGTGCAGCAATATTAGAACACCCGCCTTTCTTTCCACCCCCTCTGAACCATACACCTCTCCCACCCACAATTTTTTCATCCTAAACAAATCTTCATTTCTCAAATGCGTTTCCTGCAGTAATGCAATATCTGCTTCTAGTTTCTTTAAATGTCGCAGAACCATCATTCTTTTAGTCGGGGCTCTAAGCCCCTTTACATTCCATGATACAATGTGCATACTATGATATTTTCATTTTTGATTATATGTTGGGTGCTCACACCAAATAATCACAATTTTGTTCTGACTTACATTGTGTTCCTGCATGTCTCCCCTTTGAACAAAAAACAAGTTAACAACCAACAACAAACAATCACTCAATAGCATTTTTCTGTGACTTCCTTTTTCTGGCTTATTCCCCCACAAGCTCCTCCCCGGCAATATTTCTTTTGTTAAACCACCTCTAAGTTCTTTAAGTGGTCACCCCCTCAAGTGACTACAAATAGGAGAGTCCTTGGGTCGCCAGTCTTATTAAAGTGTCCTTCTCCCTGCTTTATCCCCTCCAATGTGTATTACTTATCTGCTTCAATGTCCACTTCCTGGATTATCTTGTGATGTCTGGGTGTTCTTTGCCTTTGGGTCTGTGGGCTCAACCTCCAATTTTCGGATTCCTCTTCTCTCTCTGTACTTTGTTCTGCTTTTCTCCCCTGCTTCGGCGATGTTCCGACCTCTGTTTCATCTTGTCCGTTTTTCCTCAGCAGCTTCGATATGTACTCTTCTGCATCCTTCTGATTTTGAAAGCTTTTTGTTGAGCCATCTGTGTGCCTTACTTTCAATATGGCCGGGTACAGTAATTGGAACTGTATATGATTTTTAAATAGTCTAGAACAACAGTCACTGAACATTCTGCGCCGTTTATTAAGCTCCACAGAATAGTCATTGAAAATGATAATTTTGTGTCCTTGAAAAGTTAACGGCTCTCTTCGACGTCTAAACGCTCGCAGAATGTTTTCCTTATCGTTAAAGTCCAAGTACTTGGCTATTGCTTGCCTTGGTCTCTGGTTTGTCTCTGGCGTATTGTTCGGTCTTTGAGGGCCTATTCGGTGTGCCCTTTCTACCCTCCTGTGAGAGGTTATTCCCAGAGCCTCTGGTAAATCATCTTCAAATATTCTCTGAAGTTGTCTGGGTTTGATAGTCTCCGGGAGTCCAACGACCCTTAAATTATTCCTACGTGATCTGTTTTCAAGATCTTCAATGCGATCTACCAAAATATGAACTTGCTTCTGCAGTAAACTGATGTCTTTATCAGCCTGTTCATTTATATCCTCCAGGCGCCCAATTCTGCCTTCTGCCTCCTCTATTCTCACTTCATGTTGTGAGATGTCTTCTTTAAGACCCATCAGTGTCTGTTTCATTGCATTCTCAAGGGAAACTCTTATCTGTGGGGTGAGGTGTTCGATTACTGATTCAGTAAGTTCTTTGTAGTTTATACTGCTGAAGTCTGCCTGCATCTCTCCCATTAGCTGGCCAGACTCTCTCTGTCCTCTCCCATCTTCTCTCACCCCCATCTCCTGCTGGGAGTCTGTACACAGTTCCTCCCTTCTTGGCTTCTGTGCTGGCGTCTGTGATAAAGGCAAGGCACACTGAGAATCTTCATTGGTGGCCATTTTGGATATCTCCTGAATCTCCCGTCATACCACTCAGCGGGGTTTTACTGCTGCGGAGGAGATAACGTTCCATGGTTAATCTGCTTCTCACTGTTCTGTGCTTTTGATCCTAAGTTTTCTTAACAGTTTTTACTGCTTTGAGGGGGTGAAATCTGCCGGGGCTGCGGAGCTATTTCTTCTTACCGCCTCTCAGCCAGGGCCTGGCCCGGAAGTCACATTGACTGATTTTAAAGAAAGACTGCACAGTCTATTTAAAGTTTATCCCCTGACAGAGGAACAGAAAGTGAGCATTCTGACGGGGCAGCTCACCGGTGCAGCACAGCGGGAGGTGAAATCATGGTCACATGAGGAGAAAAGGACAGTAAAGGACATTCTGACCCGGCTGTGGAGTACCTTTGATACCCGTACCTCAGCAGAAATTAAAATGTGGTTCTATGGCTGTAAGCAGCGAGCCCAGGATAGTATCAGAGACTATGCCTTGAACCTGCAAGAAGCCCTAAGAGCTATCAAACAAGCTGACCGTGGTAGTGTGCAGGATAATGATAAGCTCTTAACTGACCAGTTCATAAAAGGTCTGCTGTCCAGCGCCCACAGGACCTAGCTGCGCCTCATGGCCCTACAGAACCCCAATTTGACTTTTGCGCAGTTCAAGGATAGGGCCACCCGGGTGCTCCGAGAACCCCCACCAAGTGGCACTGTAGCTTCCCGGCGCCCTGCCATTACTTACCACCAGGGGGAGGCGCCCTACCCTGCAGACCTTGTGGGGGCTGATGCGCAGGTCTCAAGCCCATCCCCGCCTGCAGACCTGCACCATCAGGTCCAGGTACTAACCAGAAGTGTTGCTGCATTGACCAGGACCGTACAGTCGCTACAGGTGGACCCGTCAGGACCCATCAAGCTGGCTTCCAGTCCGGAGGATGTCCCGTGGCGTCGACAGAGGAGGATCCCACCATTCAGAGGGAGGCCCGCCAACCGCTACACTGAGGATGGACAGCCGATTTGCCGCCGTTGCAGTCAGCCAGGACACCTAGCAAGGTACTGTACTTTAAATGGGCCCAACCTGGGGCAGAGGGCCAACCCCCAGGCATAAGGTCACCAGGCCCGTCTAATTGGCGTGATAAGTATGTGGGGGGACCCCCGGTCTTACCCGTAGTGCTGGACGGTATCCCCATGAGTGCAGTGCTGGACACCGGGTCTCAAGTGACTACCATCCCCTACGTACTTTTCAAGCGGTACTGGAATGACGCGGATATAACCCGTTATCCAGACGATGACTTAAGCATCATCACCAGCAATGGCCAACTTGTGCCGCAAGTGGGGTTCAGAGAGATGACCATCAAGATTGGTAAAGTTGAACTGCCGGCACAGGGAGTGATCATTGTGGACATTGATCGCCGTGAGAGTCACCCTAAAATAACTGTGGGTACTAACGTGATTGAAAACTGTCTTTCAGAAGTAATTATGATTTTGCAGCAGGTGGCGATGAATGCAAGCTCCAGCCAACAGAGGGTCCTCCAGAAAGAGATAAGAGCCCTGATGAGACGGCAACAGGTAGAACTGTCTGGTGGTGAGATCGGTAGCGTGAGGATGAGCGACCCGTTCCCCATTGCCATGCCTCCCAAAAGTGAAATGATGATCTGGTGTCGGACTGCAATCGGGTTAAGAGGGAGAGACTACCAAGCCATGGTAGAACCCGTGTACTCAGACAGCAGGCCCACCATTTTGACAGCCAGGGGGGTGGTTGATGTCCACCATGGAAGGGTGCCCGTCCGGATCTTAAACATCGGGGAAAGGGAAGTATACTTGCCCCGGTACGCTACACTAGCCAAATTGTTTGCCGTCCAACACAATGCTATCAGGGTCGTGGAACCCTTGCCTCCATCTTCCCCAGTGGAGAGTAATGGCTCACAGACACACAAGGAGGACTGGTGCCAGGAACTCCATGTGGGTGCTGACTCCACTCCCCTGCACCAAAAACAAGGAGTCTACCGGGTGGTACAGGAGTACGAGAGAATCTTTAGTAAGCACCCGCTAGACTTCGGCAGAGTAAGAGGGATAGAACACCACATCCCCACGGGGAGCCACCCACCAATAAAAGAGAGACACAGGCCTGTACCCCCTGCACATTATCAGAACGCAAAGGGCATGCTGAGAGAAATGAAAGAAGCTGCGGTCATTAGAGATAGCTGTAGCCCCTGGGCAGCCCCCTTGGTTCTGGTAAAAGAGAAAGACGGTACCATGAGAATGTGCGTGGACTATAGAAAGGTCAATCGCATCACTCATAAAGACGCTTATCCGCTACCCAGGATAGAGGAGTCTTTAGCAGCCCTAAAATCAGCTAACTTGTTCTCTACTTTGGATCTTACTAGCGGGTACTGGCAGGTTCCTGTGGCAGAGGCTGACAAGGAGAAGACCGTCTTCACCACCCCGATGGGACTGAGCGAGTTCAACTGTATGCCCTTTGGGCTCTGCAACGCACCAGGGACCTTCCAGAGGCTGATGGAATGCTGTCTAGGGCACCGAAACTTCGAGACGGTCCTCCTTTACCTGGACGACGTGATCGTCTATTCGAAGACTTACGAGGACCATCTAAAGCACCTGGCCGAGGTGTTCGAAGCCCTGGCAGGCTATGGCCTGAAGGTGAAACCCTCAAAGTGTCACCTGTTGAAACCGAAGGTCCAGTACCTGGGACACGTGGTGAGTGCTGAGGGAGTAGCCCCCGACCCCGACAAAGTGACAGCCATTAAGAGCTGGCCAAGCCCCTCTAACATCAAAGAAGTGAGGCAATTCCTCGGGTTGGTAGGCTACTACCGAAGGTTCATCCCCGGGTTCACTAAGATGGCAGCCCCTATGCAGGACCTCCTGATAGGACAGTCTAAGTCCAGAAGCCAAAAGCCACCCTTCAAGTGGGACAAGCCGGAAGAGGAGTCCTTCCGCCAGTTGAAGATGGCCCTCACAGGGGATGAGATCCTGGCCTACCCCGATTATGGCCAGCCTTTTATCCTCCACACAGACGCCAGTAATGTGGGGATGGGAGCCGTACTGTCACAGAACCAACAGGGCAGAGAAAGGGTGATCGCTTACGCCAGCCGGAAGCTGAGGCCCACGGAGAGAAACCCGGAGAATTACAGCTCCTTCAAGCTAGAATTCTTGGCAGTGGTGTGGGCCGTAACGGAACGTTTCAAGCATTACCTGGATTCTGTGAAGTTCACTGTGTACACGGACAACAATCCGTTAACGCATCTGGACAATGAGACTTGGTGCCCTAGAGCAGCGGTGGATGGCCCGGCTAGCAAATTATAACTTCACCATCAAGTACCGGGCAGGCCGAGCCAATGCTAGGGCATCTGCATTCTCGAGAATGCCCCACTTACCCGATGAGGGAGAAGATCCGGACGAGTTGGAGGAAGTAGAGCTCCCTGCATTCCACCGGTATGGGGCCACTCAATACTCCCACCACGTGAAGGAGGAAGACTTAACAACCATCATGATCAATCCCCTACCTCACCACTGCTGGGCCGAGACCCAAGATAGTGACCCTGTAGTCCGCATGGTGAAAGACCTGCTGACCCGAGAAGACGCCCGTCTAGATCCGGATGCCCCAGAGGAAGCCAAGCAGCTATGGAAAGAGAAGAGCAGGCTGTTCTTCTATGAAGGTAAGCTGTGCAGAAGACTCGTCAACCACCGGACGCACGAGCTGACCTGGCAAGTCGTGGTCCCAAGGCGAGATGCAGCTATGGTCCTGGAGGCTTACCATGACAGAGCGGGGCACTTCGGCTGGAAGAAACTGGAGTTCCTGCTAAGAGGACGGTTCTTCTGGATCGGCATGAGAGGGGCTGTAGAGAAGTGGTGCAGAGACTGTGGCCCTTGCAATCTAAGGAGGAAGGACCGCACCAGCCAGAAGACAGTCTTGAGGCCCATCATCACCAAGCAGCCTCTTGAGCTGGTAGCTCTGGACCACGTCAAATTGGCTCCAAGCCGGTTAGGATACGTTTATGCCCTGACAATCGTGGACCACTATTCCCGTTTTCTAGTGGTGGTCCCGGTAAAAAACTTGACAGCTCAAACGGCGGCCAGAGCCTTCCAGCAAAACTTCTGCCACCCACACGGATATCCGGAACAGGTCCTGACAGACCAAGGTCCAGCATTCGAGGCCGAAATCTTCCAAGAGTTCTGCAACCTCTATGGCTGTAAGAAGATTCGGACAACGCCTTACCACCCACAAACCAACGGGATGTGTGAGAAAATGAACAATATAGTCATTGATCTCCTGAAGACGTTGCCCCTGGAGGAACGCAGCCTGTGGCCAGAAAAACTGCCGGACCTGATAGACTTATACAACCATATCCCGGTGAATGCTACAAACTGCACCCAGGTGTACCTGATGCGAGCCAGACCAGGTAAGCAGCCCATAGACCTGGAGATGGGAGTCCTAACACCCGAGGACACCTCCCCAGATGCGGACTGGGATACGGAAAGGCGACAGCAGTGCAAGAAGGTACAGGAGAGTGTGGAGAAGAGCCTAGCTCAGGCGAGAGAAAAGCAAGAGAGACTCTTCAACCAACATGCCCCTGCTGGTCCCCTGGAACCTGTTGAGCAGGTCCTGAAGCGAAAGAGAAGGCTACACAAGCTGGACGACCAGTGGGAAAGGGAACCCTACACAGTACTGCAGTCTGATCACGACAACCCGAAGGTGTGCGTGGTCACTAAGGATGGAGGAGAAACCACTAGTACCGTCTCCAGAGACCACCTAAAAAGGTGCCCCGAGCAACTACGGAATGCAGAAGAGGATCAAAGTGACCTTGAACCCGCAAAGAACAAGGAAGAAATGATCAGCACCGTTCTCGGAGAATTCCCTCAGTCCTGGACTCGAACAAACGGTGCCATAGTGGTACCCGTCCTGCATTTCCTGCAACCGGCTCAGCAACAACCTACACCAGAGCAGGAAGATGGAGAAGAACAAGCAGTTCCAGAGGCAGAAGAGCCTGTGCCAGCAGCCCGGTAGAGTCAACCCTCTGCTGACAGTGAGCCTGCCATGCCTGCGGTAAGCCAGAGGACCCGCAGACAGCTGCCTGCCCTGTCTGTAAGTTTAGCCAGTGACTGCACTCCGAGCGCTAGTGAGAAAAACCAGGTTAGACCACCACCAGACAGTGGGTTACGTAGGTCAACCCGAAGCACTAAGGGGCAAATGCCAGCTCGCTGGAAGATCTAAGTGGATAATGTATGTATTTAATGTGTTATGTTGTACCCTGGTTATTAATTATGTTTTTCTAGTTTTTCTAGCTCATGGACTGACAGGTTATGGACGGTGAATAACCAAAACGATCATGTAGATAGTTGCACTTGGTGCCTCTTGCGATGACGGCCACTGAACAAAAACCTGTCTGGCGTGGCCCCGTGTGGTCCAAAGTAGGTAGTTTTGCCTTGCAGCCACTCCCAGGGCCAACGTTTGGGGTTTGCTTTGGACAGGTCCCCACATCGCTCAAAGACTTCGCTTTGTTGGGTGAAATGGACACCCGGTCGTGGAAGCGCCGTGGCCTTAAGGACAAAATGCACTTGTACATATGTTATGTTGTTGTTTATAACCTGTATTTGTGTTTCCTGTTAGTCCCGGAGTACTAAGTTTTACTAGGGGGGAATGTGTCACCTGGCCTGGATGCCACAAATGTATAATAAAGCTGTGTCTGAGAGCAAAGGGGAGGTTCTCTGGTCAGGGACCATTAGCATGCAGCACCTCCTGTCCCAGGCCAGTAGGGGGAGCAGGCTGCCCCTATAAAAGCTGGAACTGGGGGCAGGGTTAGAGAGTTCTGGACGACCTGTCTCTGGAGTGAGAGGTGTCCCAGAGAAGGGAGAGCCAGTTCAGCTGAAGCTGAGGAGGTCTTGTGGCAGTAGAGGAGCCACGAGCCAGTGACGGAAGGCGAGAATAGCCTGTCCTGGCTGAGAGAGAAACTGATCTACTGGACTTGGTGTCCGAGGCTGTTAGGAATCCAAGTCCTACAGCAAATAACCAGCCCGCAGAGGACTGTATGTTCCTTGGCCTAAGAAGCCCGGAGGTTCCGCCACAGCAGAAGGGACCAGCAAAGCTTCACCAGGCCAAGAGTAGAAAGGGACCCAAGTTGCAAGCCATACGGGCGAGAAGACACGGTGAGCTCAGGAACGTGGGCTGTTACACCACAAGGAGGGAAATAGCCAGAAAGAGCGCAGAGAGCACGGTAGGCCTTCACCCTCACCCTGACCAGGGCCAGCTTCCCACTTGTTCTCAGACAATCAGGCCCCCTCCTAGCCGGGACTGTTTTTGGGTCGTCTCACCTGTTCTAATAAAGACCCTGAACTGTTTAAGAGGCCTCCGTTTCCTGGCTATTGCGGTCAGAATCATCCCCTCCATCATCCATCTATATACTGCCCTGGGGCCACACTCCTCCCGTGGGGAGTTATACTACTTAGTGCTGCACACCAACATCTGCCCCAGCGGTCTGCACTGCAGCGGCGGTTAACCCTGACCGCAATCCACGGGTGGCGTAGTCGGACATTTAAAACCCTACAAATAGACTGCCACAACATTTGGTATGACCACCCTGAGCCATGGACCGGGTTGCCACTACTACCCCCATTATTGCACTGTTGCCCGGTTCCGGGTACCCCACAGCCCAGGGGGCGAGTCATATCCATAAGATAGGGCATCAATGTATGATCGGCCGGGGTCCTGCACGCAGCACCCCTGCCGATCAAAAGTTATCGGTGCTGGCGGCGGCCGCCGCCGCCGGCCGGAAGTACTTGTCTGCGGTGTTTGGCCGTCCATCTGTAGTGGCCGCCGCGGGGTACTGCACATCCGCCTCCCATTCAATTGAATGGGAGGCAGATGTGCACTAACAAGTGCCGACCATTACAACATGACGAACAGTCACCGGAAGGTAAGCACTTCCGGCCGGCGGCCACCGCCAGCACCGAAAACAGCTGATGGCGGGGGTGCTGTGTGCGGGACCCCGGGCAAACATAAATTGATGCCCTATCCTATGGATATGGCATCAATGTGAAAGTAGTGGACAACCCCTTTACAGCACAGTGGCCATGAGGTTTCTATAAAATCCCATCCACTTTGCTTGAACTGCAAAACACTCTGTTTTTGCCACAGCAAATAAATATTGTCAAAAACAAACCGAAAGCTCATTGTGGGAACATAACCCACAAGAGTACTATGGGGCCTGTGACTTCCTCCTCTATCATTCTTCCTCAGCGTCTGACGTCTCAGCACAGCGGGCCTGATGACATCATTACATGGCACCCACTGCCCTGAGATGTGCAGGCGCTTCAGAATGCTTGCTACATAGACCGGAGCAGCGGGAAACAAGGAGGAGAGGTGAGTATTTTTTATTTTAAATCAATGAGCACATTTTGGTAGTCATAGTAATGTATAGAGGACCATGGGGAATTCATTATACTGTATGGAGGACGATGGAGGTGCATTATACTATATGAAGGACTATGGGGAGTGTATTATACTATATGGAGGACTATGGGTAGTGCATTATACTGTATGGAGGGCTATGGGTAGTGCATTATACTATATGGAGAACTATGGAAGTGCATTATACTACATTGAGGACTATGGGGAGTGCATTATGCTACGTGGAGGACTATGGGAGTGCATTATACTATGTGGAGGACTATGGGGAGTGCATTATACTATATGGCGGAATATGGGGTGCATTATACTATATAGAGGTCTATGTGGAGTGCATTATACAGTATGAAGGACTATGTGGATTGCATTATACTATATGCAGGACTATGTATGTGCGTTTTTACCTGCAGATTTTCGGCATCTAATGGAAATCTATGGGGAAAATCCACACATAAAACTCAGCATACTCACAAGAGAAATTGACATGATGTGGATTTGATACACACACAGCAGCTCAGTTTACGCTGAATAAAATTAAAGCATAGTGGCCATGAGGTTTCTATAAATCCCATCCACTTTGCTTGAATTGTAAAACACTCAGTTTTTGCCACAGAAAATAATTAGTGTCAAAAACAAACCAAAAGCTCATTGTTGGAACATAGGCCACGCGAGTACTATGGGGCCTGTGACTTCCTACTTCGTCATTCTTCCTCAGCATCTGACGTCTCAGTACAGCGGGCCCTATGACATCATTATATGACATCCACCGCCCTGAGATGTGCAGGCACTTCAGAATGCTTGCTGCATAGACCAGAGCAGCGGAGAACAAGGAGGAGAGGTGAGTATTTTTTTTTTAAATCAATGAACACATTGTGGTGGTCATAGTACTGTATAGAGGACTATGAGGAGTGCATTATACTGTATAGACTATATAGGACCATGGGGAGTGCATTATACTATATGGAGGACTATGGGGAGTGTGTTATACTATATGGAGGACTATGGGAGTGCATTATACTATATGGAGGATTATGGGGAGTGCATTATACTACATGGAGGACTATCGGCAGTGCCATATACTGTATGGAGGACTATGGGGAGTGTATTATACTATATGGAGGACTATGAGGAGTGCATCTTACTGTATGGAGCACTATGAGGAGTGCATTTTACTATATGGAGGAGTGCATTATGCTATATGGAGGACTATGGAGAGTGCATTATGCTATATAGAGAACTATGGGGAGTGCATTATACTGTATTAAGAACTATGGGCAGTGCATTATACTATATGGAGGAGTGCATTACACTATATGGAGGACTATGGGGAGTGCATTATACTATATGGAGGACTATGGGGAGTGCATTATACTGTATGGAGCACTATGAGGAATGCATTTTACTATGGGGAGTGCATTATACTGTATGTAGAACAATGGGGAGTGCATTATACTATATGGAGGACTATGGGGAGTGCATTATAGTAGATGGAGGAATATGGGAAGTGCATTATACTGTATGGAGGACTATGTGGATTGCATTATACTATATGCAGGACTATGGGGAGTGCATTATACTATATGGAAGACTATGGGGAGTGCATGATACTATATGGAGGACTATAGGGTTCAGCACACTATATAAAAGATTATGATTTTGCATTATACAATATGGAGGAATATGGGGCCCATTATAGTATATAGAGGGCTATGTGGGGGCTATTATAATATTTCGAGGGCTATGTGCGAGCCTTTATACTTTGTGGAGGGCTATGTGAGGGCCAATATACTGTATGCAAGCAATTATACAGTGTGAAGGTTTGAGTGGGGACCATCATACCATGTGGAGGGCAGTGTGGGGGTCATTGCACTGTTTGGTTGTACTGTTTGGGGAGCTAGTGGGGGCCATTATACAGCATGGTGAGGTGTGGGGCCATTATACTGTATGATGACCTATTATACTTTATAGAGGGCCGTGTGGGGGCCAAAGCTGGGGGATCACACTGTGTCAGGGTCACCATACTTTGCCGGGGGAGTTGAAGTCGAGTACAGTAGGGTTATCATAATGTGCATGTGGAGGGTACTGTGAAAGAATTCACATACTGTGTTTGTTGGGCACTTTTGTTGGTATCATACTTTAACCCCTTCGCAACCTTGGGTTTTGTCGTTTTTGCTTTTTCGTTTTTTGCTCCCCTTGTTCCCAGAGCCATAGCGTCTTTATTTTTTTGACAATATGGCCGTCTGAGGGCTTATTTTTTGTGGGACAAGTTGTACTTTTCAACGCCACTACTAGTTTTACCATATCGTGTACGGTAAAACGGTAAAAAAATTCCAAGTGCGGTAAAATTGCAAAAAAAGTGCAATACCACAGTTGTTTTTTATTTATTTTTTTTACCACGTTCACTGAATGCTAAAACTGACCTGCCATTCTTATTCTCTAGGTCATTATGAGTTCGTAGACACCAAACATGTATAGGTTATTTTATATTTAAGTGGTGAAAAAAAATTCCAAAATTTGGTAAAAAAAAATAAAAAAAAATAGCGCCATTTTCCGAGACCTGTAGCGTCTCCATTTTTCGGGATCTGGGGCTGGGTGAGGGCTTATTTTTTGCGCACCGGGCTGACATTTTTATTGATAACATTTTGGGGTAGATCCGATGTTTTGATCGCCCGTTATTGCATTTTATTGCAATTTTGCGGCGACCAAAAAACGCAATTCTGGCGTTTAGAATTTTTTTCTCGTTACACTGTTTACCGATCGGATTAATTCTTTTTTTATATTGATAGATCGGGCGATTCTGAACTCGGCGATACCAAATATGTGTATGTGGGTTTTTTTTTTTTTATATTTTATTTTGAATGGGGTGAAAGGGGGGTGATTTAAACTTTTATATTTTTTTTATATTTTTAAAAACATTTTTTTTCACTTACTGCATGCTTCAATAGTCTCCATAGGAGACTAGAAGCAGCAGTTGTCTGATCGTCTCTGCTACATACAGGGGACCAGCAGATCCCCTGCATATAGCAGAAATGGTCCTGTGCTATGAGCGCCGACCACTAGGTGGCGCTTATAGCGACGAGATCATGACAACCACAGGCGTCTGCTGCAGACCCTGGGTTGTCATGCACGCCCATCGGTGACCCGCGATCACGTGACGGGGTCGCCGGTGGGCGGGGCTTATGACGCGCAACCCGGAAGCGCGCGTTAAATGTCGCTGTCGGAGATTGACAGCGGCATTTAACATGCGATCCACCCGCGGCTGTTGCGGGCACATGTCAGCTGTAAGAATCAGCTGACACGTGCTCGGTTCAGTGCGGGCTCAGCGCAGGAGCCCTCACTGAACCGGGTGTACGCAAATGTGCGTACTAATACGGCAAGGGTTGGAAAGGGGTTAAACATGCAATGAAAGAGGAATCTGGGGCTTCAGTAGGAGGAAAATTACTTTCTAAAGGCTGGAAAGTTGTGAGATATGCTCTTCTGTGACCCCGTCGAATGTTATTTTTTTTGTTGGGTGGGGGGCAACTAGCACTTCTGCTATGGGATCCCATGATTTCTATGTACACCCATGTCTATGGGCCTGTTTACATGCCAGTGTATTTTCACAGTCTTGGGGCTCATTCACATGTTAGTTTCTATGCTATTTTTTATTTTTTTCACAGGTAGCATGTGTACCTATGACAGTCTATGGGGATGCTCACATGCCCATGATTTTTCATTGAGATATGTTTTATATTGATTCAAGTGTCAGATCAAATTCATCAATGAAAGTGTCCGGGTCTGTTAAAAGATGGGCCAGAACTCGGATGAAGTTTGTCCGTTTTTGACTGACCGATGGGAAAAGTACTGATGTAATTCTGACCAACCTAAGGTAAAAATCACTGATTAAACTCGCTCCATTTTTCTCGTACATGAAAAAACCTGATGTCTGAATGAGGCCTAAGTGGTCCACACGAAATTATATACAGTATCACCAATGCAAGTCTATTAGGCCGCAAAAAATGTGGACAGCATTTGGATGTCATCTGTGTGCCAGTCATGAAATGGACTGTTGGTTATGAGAAGGGGGAGAAACATTCATCAGTTTTATTTTCAGCTAAGAAAAGCTAATGAACCCTGACCAAACTGTGATGAAACTGATCAAAAACACTCATCACACTTACACCATTTTTGTGAGTAGAAGACATATCACTGTTGTATAATTCAGCACTTTACACACTACAGGGTTAACCCAACAGATTAGCTATGTAGCATCCAGAAGGCGGGAGGAGAAGAGTTAATATAAAGCTCAGTCCCAGGTTTGCCTTTAGAGTAATTAGCTTGGAGGAGCAGAGCAGCATGGAGCAGGGTGATGGCTCCACATTCCCTCTTATCCCTCAAGGAGGAGGATAGGAATTTGTCCTGATCCTCCTCCGCTGCAGCCGGCTGTGCAGGATGGGAAAGCATGAAGATGATGGGAATGTGCACTACACGGAAGGAAGATGTGTAAGGTAACTGGAACAATGAGGCCCACAGGGGAGTTACTGCCCTGTATGGAGGGGAACGTACTATAGGTAAAACTGCCACCAATGGATAATGACCGATCAGTAAAGATGAGCAAGACTTTTGAAACTTACATTTGCAGAGTTTTCCCAGGAAATTCCATTCTCTGCAAATGTCTTCCAAAGCCTCTACTTGCCCTGAAAAACATGTATGACGCCATTCCCTTTTTTCCTTAACACACTAATCCCCTTCACTGCATTGATGTCGCCCTCTCTCTCTGTCTGTTTTCTATCATGTTTCATGGCTTTCTTTCCCTATTTCTATGGCTAGGCTGTGAGCTGTGATGTATTTTTCCCTATCCAGGTTCACCACAAAATGGCTGCTTCCTTTCCTGCTTCTGCTTTTATACTTGCTATAATAGTCCTTCTTAATTGTCTGAGCTATACTATGTTAGGCCTCATTCACATGTGCAGGGTTTAAACCTGTACGTGAAAAAATGGTACCGGTGTCCTCAGTTTTCGATCAGTGTTTTTCACCGATGGATAAAGAAATTACAAAGCTTCTCCTATACAATGTTAAACTTGTACAGGACACTGATGGCACACTGACAGACCCATAGACCACTATTGGACCTCCGTGTCATCCGTGCTGCCGGAAAAAAAATGGACATGGCTCTGTGTGTTCTGTATGGACACAAGGGGTGTGTAAAAACACTGGCGTGTGAATAGCACCATACATTGAGTACACGTTCTAGCCATTAAAACTGCTACAACTCGTACGTGCATTGCAGATGAGACCTAATATGATGGCAGCAAGGCATTCTGGGAAAGCCCGTCTTCTCTGACTGATGCAATCTTCTGCAATGTCTCAAAAGGTGACATTCATTTTAGGCACAAAAATTCAACATGAATTTGATTCCCGTTGAATGGATTCGCTCAGATCTAGTCATCAGAAAATGTTTAAATTAGTTTGTTTTCCGTGTGTTTTTTTTAATGTTTTCATACTTTCTTCTCACAATCTTGCAGTTCTCACACTGGCCACCAGGGCTATTTTAGACATTTACTTCTGTCCTTTCAGGAAGAATTTTCAGCAAAGCTTTTTATCAGAGGCCGGATTACAATGACCGGTAACATACAGCTGATAACGCAGGTTCCACCAATCACAGTTGATGTCACACCTGACCTTACTCCCCTTCACCCAATGATCTTTGTACAAGCTCATTGGATGCTTCAATGCAAAACAGAGGCCCTGACTTCAGACCGGTGGTGTTCATGCTAATCTTGATGAGGTCGGTGTGCTAGAGTCATGCAGAGGTCAATGAATCAGGACTATCAGAGAACTAGCGAGCGCCTTGTGTGCCTTGCCAATAATCTTACTCCAGTCACTGACTGGAGTAAGATATGTCGCACAGAGAATGCCACAGCTTATAAAATTTTGCTGGTGCCCACTTTATCAGGGCTGGGTGAAAATGGTGTGTGAATGCTAAAAAGTCACAATTTCAGCCCAGCTTCGAGTTGCGCTAAAACTTTGTGACTTTTCAAAGCTTTTTGCACTAGTATTCTGGCTTTGAATGAGGCCCATAGTGTCTAAGTGAGTTTATTGCTGTTAATGTAGATTTCCTGAAAGAACAGGACATATGAACATAGAATAGCCTCAGTGGTCAGTGTAAAAAAATTCTAAGATTTCTAATTTTAAATATAAATTTTGATATGGGAAAATATTGCCAATTTTTTTGAATGCATTTAAAGTAAACTTTTTTTATGATGCCTCCCCTTTAATTTTGCTTATGAAAATTTGGAGCTCTGAATCTGAAAAACTGAGCACCAACTACTATGAGGATTTACTGTTAGAAATGAATGAAAGGCAGATAAATTCAGAATAACATTTAATGTCTTATATGAATTTGACCCCTTTGCATATATGGGCGTAACTGTACGTCCGCGCTGAGGTGAACGCATGTGGAGGCGGCTCAGGAGCTGAACTCCTTCCACATGTGTCTGATGCAGACTGTAATAAAGGGGTTGTCCATTACTCAGACAACCCCTTCTTAATTACGGTTTCAATCATGTGAAATAGCAGCTATGCTCTCTTCTGGTGCGGGCGCCATTCCAGTGATGTCGGCGTCTGGTCTCCTGGAGCATGCATAACGTATCACGGGAACCCTGCAGCCGACGCCATTCCAGTGATGTCTGTGTCTGGTCTCCTGGGGCATGTGTAGCACCCCGAGGGTTCGGTTGCTACAGGGGTATTGCACCTCAACCAGAGGTGTGATATTCCACTCCCAGGTAAGGATGGAGTGTGGATCAGGGCTCAGTTAGCTGCACACACACACACACACACACACACACACTCCCAATTTCTGGGGGACAGCTCGATGGTGCTCCCATTTTTGCAGGCACAACTGACCATGTCCCTGGCTGGAGGGGGGAGAGAACCCAGTGGTGTAGGAGCAGAAGGGGACGGTTTCTGGAGCATAGGAAGGAGCTCATTGGGTGCAGGTCACCTGAGCTCAGCAGAGAGGAGCAGATATAAGGTGGGAGCCATCTTAAGTCTAGGAGAATAGTAGGAGTAGTAAGAGAGAGAGCTGACAGGGAGCAGCAGCTCAGCCTGAGCTCAGCTCCACGAGGCAGGCCTAGAGAGAAGGCTGGGGCCAGAGAGAAGAAGAGGAGAAGAGGAAGGAAGGAGAAGAGACAGAGGAGTGGAAGGGCTCCAGAAACAAGAAGGCAGGAGGGATCCTAAGAGTGCAGAACGGCCAGCAACTGTTGCAAACCCCATTATACCGGGTGAAAGGGTCAGGCCGTGGAAAGGTACCGGATCCCTAAGTTGGTGGAGGCGAATCTACCCTCAGCCAAGAGCCGGAGGTTGTGACCATTTATTGGTGCGACCCCCTGCTAGGAGGGCACCATATAGGATAGCGGGAAGTGAAGGCCAACATTTACCCGACACGGTCCGCGGTAGCCGGACAGAAGTCAGGACACTGGTGGGGCACGAGAGGCCAGAGAAAGGACAGAAGGGGGTCCTGTGCCATATTCCTGAATTGCCTGGGGGTTGACTGAGCTCCTTACCTGGTGGACGCAACACGGCTCGGGCAGTCCTTGCTGACAGAAGTGACTTGGATATCAACTGTGAGTAAAAGACCCTGGACTGCATCATTGGACTCTGTGTCATTTATGCTGCGCCTGCACCATCACCCCCAGCATTCACTTTCACTGCCCTGAGGCTACACTCTTCCCATGGTGAGTTATCCTATCCCTGTGCTGCACACTAACACCAGCCTCAGCGGTCTGCCTCGCAGCGGCGGTTATCTCTGACCGCAATCCACGGGTGGCGTAGTCGGACATTCACAAAACTGTAAATAGACTGCCACAGCATTTGGTCTGACCACCCTGAGCCACGGGATCGGGTTGCCACTACTACCACCATCAGCACCGTACACTAGAAGGCCCAGTTCCGGGTACCCCACGGCTCAGGGGGCGAGTCACATGCATGACTAATCATAGGATCCCTGCAGCCAATCAGTGACTGTGACTCGCCCCCTGGGCCGTGGGGTACTTGGAACCGGGCTACAGTGTGATGATGGGGGTAGTAGTGGCAACCTGATCCCGTGGCTCAGGGTGGTCAGACCAAATGTTGTGACAATCTATTTGTAGGGTTTTGAATGTCCGACTACGCCACCCGTGGATTGCGGTCAGGGAGGACCGCCGCTGCAAGGCAGACCGCTGAGGCTGATGTAGATATGCAGCACAGGGATAGGATAACTCCCCACGGGAAGAGTGTAGCCTCAGAGCAGGTAATAGGATGCTGGGGGTGATGGTGCAGGCCACAATAATAAAGGTCCAGAGTCTACTTCAAACAGTCCAGGGTCTTTATTGTAGGTGGTACTTATGACCCAACAGGAGTACAGGGTAGGAATGGGCCTGGGTGTCTGAGAACATTCAGGCGAGCCCCACTGGTCAGGGTGAGTGGGTAGGCCTACCGTTCTCTCTCTGCCCTTGCTGACTATCTCCCCCTTTACTGGTGTGATAGCCCATGTCCCTGAGCTGGCCGTGTACTACGCCTGTATGGCTTGCGACTCGGGCCTTAGGTACCTGTTGCTTCTCTGTGCTGTACCGGGCCCTCTGTGTGGCAGAGCCTCCAGGCTTCTCAGGCCAAGGGACCTAAAATCCCTCGCAGGTAGGTTATCTGCTGCCGGGCTTGCAACCCTGACAGCCTTGGATCCCAGTGTCTGGTTATGTCTCTCTGTGTGTCTGGTTATGTCTCTCTGTGTGTCTGGTTATGTCTCTCTGTGTGTCTGGTTATGTCTCTCTGTGTGTCTGGTTATGTCTCTCTGTGTGTCTGGTTATGTCTCTCTGTGTGTCTGGTTATGTCTCTCTGTGTGTCTGGTTATGTCTCTCTGTGTGTCTGGTTATGTCTCTCTGTGTGTCTGGTTATGTCTCTCTGTCCGTCTGGTTATGTCTCTCTGTCCGTCTGGTTATGTCTCTCTGTCCGTCTGGTTATGTCTCTCTGTCCGTCTGGTTATGTCTCTCTGTCCGTCTGGTTATGTCTCTCTGTCCGTCTGGTTATGTCTCTCTGTCCTTCTTGTTTCTGGAGCCTTTCTACTCCTCTTTCTCTCCACCTTTCTTCCATCCTTCTCCTTCTCCTCTTCTCCTTCCTGGCCCCGGCCTCTTCTCTAGGCCTGTCTCGTGGAGCTGAGCCTCAGCTCCCTGTCGGAGCTTCACGATAACCCAATTAATAGTAGTCACTGCCACCACCGATCAGTTCTAAATACAGGCCTGATCGGACTCCTGCTTTCTGGTAGCGTATGGCTTCGGGGGAGGAACGATTACAGAACAGAAGAAACAGGACTAATACAGGTTATATTTAATCCAAAGGGAGGCAGGGTTTATGTAAAAATATACAAAGGATTTTACAAAGAGGGACAGTACAATACATATACAGTTACACAAAATAAAAGGTATTAATGGAAGAACTTACTAGACAGATCAGAGACTATTCAATTTACCTGGAGGAGAGGTGCTCCAATGGACTATTATGAAGCAGGACCTGTGCTTACAAATTTGTATCTCACGGCATGAGTATAGACCCATATTCAGCTGGATCTTTTATGTTGAAGGGGTGGCCCTGCCCACACACTCCCCTGTGATGACCTCACGTGGGCTCATCTCTGTCCTTCATGGTTTTATGAAATCTATAATTTCTGCAATAACTTCTCACTGGTTGATCACAGAAGTTAGCAAGTGATGCCATCTTTTTTAATGTGATTTTGCCTTGAGAAGAATATTGAAAATTTAACCCCATGTCCATCATTGTGCCCTGTTTGGCGGGATTATAGAGGTCTACAGCATACAGTTGTAACTGGACACTTCTGCAGCTAAGAAGGGAGGGGGCAGAGAGGCAGCGAGTGACAAATGTCTCACAGCAGCTCTCAGCCAAGAAGCTGCCACAACAAGACCCCCTTTGGACCCCAGCCATGCAGCATGCCCTTTGTGGCAGATACAGTATTTCCATAACTCTGTATTGAATTATAGCATGTCCTAGTTATTCATAATCTAGATTTTCGAGATCCCAAGAGAATGGGAAATGTCACTGTCATAGAAATATTGAGAATCTTTCTCCCCCTCCGAAATCCCACTCACTCTTCCCTCCTTCCCTATCTACCATTTGTCAAAGGAGCAAGAGCTTACACTCTACCCAATTGCCCATATGCAAATAGCGGGATCCACCAAGTGTTCAGGCTAATCACCATATAAAATGGAGACAGGAGTGATGAATTGACACCTGGGTGAAGAGGATACAGCTCCTAGAATTCCTTTGAAGCTTAGCTCATCTCCATTTGCACATGTATTCAAGCTGCAGTCTGGTAGGCACTGAAATGAAATATGGAATATCAGAGTTTCTATAACACAGATTGTGATAGGACACATATTTTTAGTGGCAGGCTTAGCTAAGGAACAATATGCATATTTTTCCTTATCTGAGAACAGTACGGGTGCGCTATGACGCAAGAAGGCAGGAATGACCAACCGAAGATATGTCATGTCTAGTCTCTAAAGAAAGGTAAATTTGTAATAAGAAATGTGATATTACTTGCAAACTTCTGCGGTCAACCAGCAAGGAGTTATTGTGGAAGTTAGAGAACTTAATAAAACCATGAAGTGGTGCCCTGCCCACAGTGAGGTCATGACAGGGGAATGTGTGGGCAGGGCCCCTTTCAGCATAAAAGTTCCAGCTGTAGTTGAGAATATAGTCATGCCGGGAATTATATATTTTATAAGCAGAGGTCCCATTGTCTGTGTAGAACTGTACCAATCTGACCTTACACGTCCTCGAGGGGGTGCGGAATGTTTCGATGGTGCAAATGACAGATCCGTACCACTTGCTCCGTCTGACGTAATTGTGACGTCAGGCAGGTGGTGGGGTGTGGATTCATCAGTTCCGACAGCGGTAGGATTCTGTGGGGTCCCTCCTGCTGCCAATTTCTCTGCATTGGTGGCAAGCGGTGGGATCAAGATAATAGTGTAACGCATACTCAGACACTAAAGACTGCCCGTAGTAGTAGCTTTTGCTGCTGGGGTCTTAAGATCAGCTCAGCACTAGACAGTCCGAGTGCAAATACTGTAAGGTGTGTGTGAGTGCATCAGGTGGCATTTCGGTGTCACTGACCATAGAGTGCAAGGATGGCCAGTGGCACCAGGGCCAGAACCAAGGAGATGGCCAATGCTCTGTATGGTGTTGAGGAGGTGGAAGACCACGTCACTCTAAGAGAAGGGGAGTCCAACCTAGGCCCCCCCAGAGAGATTCACCAGCGGTCGGTCCCGCAGTGGGCTATCCACCACCTGACCCCCTCATACAAGTTTCCCTAGCGAGTCTCCAAGTTGGGGACAGGGCCACCTATGAGACCCTCATGGCAGAACGTCAGCGGGAGCACGAGCACCAGAAAGATGTGTTCCAGCTCCAACTGCAGGCCCCAGCCAGTCGCAAGTCCCCTGAGATCCGAGTCCCGAAGCTATGGACGAATGACTTCTCCCTGCTGGACAAAGGAGGGGGCTTGGACACTTTCTTGCTGGCATTTGAAAAAAACTGCCATCAATACCATCTGCCTGAGGAACAGTGGGTCCAATTCCTAACCCCTCAGCTTAGGGGTAAGGCCCTGGAAATCTTTGGGTACTTGCACAGTGAGACCACCCTGAGCTATGAGGACATCAAGCAGGCTCTGGTCTGGCAGTACAACTTGACTCCTGAGTCATACCGGAAGAAGCTCCAGAGTATGCAGTGGTGTCCTGCAGACTGCTGGGTCGATCACATGTGGGCCCTAATGAGAGCAGTTGATCCTCGTCCCAGATTCTGTCCACTGTTTTGTGTGTGAGTGGGGGTGGTGGGAGGTCCCTTGACAACTTTCAGACTGTTACCATAGGCCACGCCAGAGCAATGGGACTGTGAGACACCGGTGCTGAGATGACCCTTGTGCGGCCCGTACTGGTGTCACCCCAGGATTTGATGCCTGGTAAAACTTTCGCCGGCTCCGGGACTGGAGGCATCAAGCCGGCGCTGTCCATCGCCAAGGTGTATGTGATCAATGCTGCATGCTGTATGAAGTTGAATTCAAACGTTCAAGTAAAGTTCTTTTTTATAAAACTGAGTGGAAGTTCCCTAATGTGTGTGTGCGGTGGTTCCTGAGGTGGAAGAACCGAAGACAGCAGAGATCTGTGACCAAAACGTGAGTGTTACACACCACATACAGAGCACAGGAGAATTGGGACATGTGTCTTTATCAGGGAGCCAGAGTGTGGGAACACAGCAGCCCCTCACCACAACTACCACCCTGAGCCCCTCACACCTCTCTCCCCATGGGGGACGAGATCAATCAAGTCAGCTGTGATGAGGCCTCAGAATGTGGCCATACGGCAGGCTGGAGAAATTTGTCCTGTGAGGTTGTCGCAGAGGGGGCAGACAAGGGGCAAACAGCTGCAGAGGGGGAGCATGCCATGGAGGGCGGGGCAGTTCCAGGAGAGATGGGGCTACCAGGTAAGGCCGCATGGTAGGGTTCCTCCACAACCAGGATGTTAGAGGGCCAGGGTAGTCCGTTCAGACCAGAGGCTTGGTCAGAAGAGGAGGAGAAACTGGCGCTACCCGCAGTGGCGGCACCCGGGCCCTAGTGGCCCCTCAGGAGTCCGACGGCTTCTCCCCTTCCGACCAAGTGGCTGCCGGGTCAGACGGAGGCCAGGAGACGTGGCAGGTTTGTCTATTCTGGCCACGTCCAGTCAGGGGTTTCAGGTGGCGTTAGAGACTGACAGCCTGAAGGCTCGTGAGGAGCAGGTGGCACAGCCTCCCTCGAACTCTGTCCTCCAGTGGGTGGTCTGGGACCAAGGATGGCTATACCGGGTAACAGTCCAGCGAGGCTCACCGGAGGCGTGGCCCAGGGATCGACAGTTAGTGGTACCCTATCCGTTCAGGGTGGAGTTTGCTGCAGATGGCACACGAAATTCCGATGGCTGGACATCTAGGGATCCATAAGACCAAGGCCAGGCTAGCCCAGCATTTCTAATGGCCAAGGTTGGGGGCTGAGGTAACTGTTACACCTGTCAGAGGGTGGGGAAGGTGGGGCAATGCCCCAAAGCCCCACTGGTAACTCTGCCCATCATCGAAGAGCCTTTCAGGAGGGTGGCTGTGGATTTGGCTGGCCCGATGGCCACTCCCAGCAGCTCCAGGAAACGCTTCATACTGATGGTAGTAGACTATGCCACCCGGTACCCGGAAGCGGTAGCCTTGTCATCCATTCGGGCAGGCAAGGTGGCCTGCCCGATGTTCTCCCGAGTGTTTTCCCCAGGAAATGCTCACCGACCGGGGAACCCAGTTCATGTCGCAGTTGATGGAGACCCTCTGTAAGCAAATACAGATGCAAAATCTGGTGACCAGCCCATACCACCCACAGACCAATGGCCTGTGCGAACTGATCAATGGCACTCTGAAGCAGATGCTTAAGATGTTGGTTGACTCCTAGGGGCACGACTGGGTGCGGTACCTCCCACACCTGCTCTTTGCCTACCGGGAGGTTCTCCCTTTTGAGCTCCTGTACGACCGGCGTGCGGGGGCGCCTGACTCTGGTGAAGGAGGTCTGGAAAGGGGACTTGGCCTCCCCTGGAGTGTCAGTCATTGAATGTCTTACGCTTCCATGACAAAATACAGGCCTTGGCACACCTGGTGCACAACAATATGACGAGAGCCCAGGCCGACCAGAAGCGATAGTACAACCAGAATGCTTGTCAAAGGACCTACCAGCCCTCCATGTGCTCGCCAGAGGTAGCCTGACTGCCATTAGGTACCGAGATGAGATCCTCAGACCCCTTGTGAGACCTTATGCTGGTGCGGTTGGCCCTGGGTTAATCCTAATGCAGGACAATGCCAGACCTCATGTGGCTGGAGTGTGTCAGCAGTTCCTGCAAGATGAAGGCATTGAAGCTATGGACTGGCAGCCCATTCCCCAGACCTGAATCCGATTTGAGCACATCTGGGACATCATGTCTCGCTCCATCCACCAACGTCAAGTTGCACCACAGACTGTCCAGGAGTTGGCGGATGCTTTAATCCAGGTCTGGGAGGAGATCCCACAGGAGACCATCTGCAACCTCATCAGGAGCATGTCCAGGCGTTGTAGGGAGGTCATAGAGGCACGTGGAGGCCACACACAATACTGAGCCTCATTTTGACTTGTTTTAAGGACATTACATCAAAGTTGGATCAGCCTGTAGTGTGTTTTTTCCACTTTAATTTTGGGGGTGACTCTGAATCCAGGCCTCCATTGGTTAATAAATTTGATTTCCATTGATGATTTTTGTGTGATTTTGCTCCAAGATAATTCTGCAGTATTTTACAGTCAAATATAATGGGAGTAAAATATAAAAAATAACCTTTATTAAATATTTTAAAGATTTTTTTTTTAAGTGTCCAAAATCCGTGACAAATTTCCTAAAATTATCCTAAACATAGGACTATTGTGTATGGTTTTAATTTATCTCACCGGCTAACCATTTATATATATATTGTCTTGTTGGGAGGCCAGGGATTAGTCACAATTCCTAGGGGTATCTCTTTATTTATATGTATAACCCCCTTTTCAATTTAGCCTCTGGCTATTAGAAATCATTCCATCTCATTTCACCTCATTGTGAGTCTGCAGTCTGATAATGGCATTAATAATATTCATTTTACCATGTCCTGTGCTATTCTCTTCAGAACAGCTTTATAGTGCTGCCGTCATATACCGGTGCGGTGCTTGTTTCTCCTGATCTAGGAGCTTTATATTGAGGTAGCCTGGCTAATCATCTCTTGTAGGACTTTCTATAGAAATGCTCAGCCCTACGCGTTTCATCATTCTTATGAGACTCTCATGGTCATCAGGGGCTCAGTCTATGATCTTTTTTGGTTTGATAGTACGATAGTTTTGTAATAAACTTATCGGCAGGGTTGCCGGCAGCGTCTGGCGGCTAAACCAGCGTGACTTTATAGGAAAGTTGGTGCCACCTCTTGTGCGCCCCCCCTTCTGTCATCCAATCGAGTGACTCGGGTGCGTTGCAGGCGTATCATGTTGCGATCATATAATCATGCAGGGACTCGTCTCATTCTTCCAGTAGGATCTTTTTCTCACAGAGATGTCTTGGCTGCACTGCGATCTCACAGTATTAATATGTCTTTTATATCTAGGGAAGGAGACTGGTATATTGCATTGCATCTTATAATGTCTCTACGAGTTTGTTGCGATATGAGTTGTTTACAGACAGATCTCCCTGTTTCATGTGCTACCTCGTCCCACCTACACTTAGATCGATGCAGAACTTCCTTTCATCGTGACAAATGCCATCTGGCTATGTCACTGCTTCCGCACCAGCAAACGCTTGCGGACGTCTCTTTCCTCAAAGTTCATTTCATTTGATCGTATCAATATGTCCATAATAATAGACATTGGGATGACTTTTATTCTGATTGTATCGATGTATCTGTATTATTAAGTCTTCTGATGAGTATTTTATAATCTAAAAACAAAGGAAGAAATTCTGATGAAATTTGTCCAATTGTTATCAAAGTTCAATTTGTTCAAGAGGTCATTTTGTGATTTTAAAGTATAATAACTTTAATAGTTTTGGTCCTATATGGCGCTGATTTGATAGTTATGTGGACCAATATCCATTATGAAGAACATGGACTGGATTCTACATATTATATTTTAGAGAGTTTTTAGGTCTAGCGAGGTTCAAGAGGTTTCATAGGGGGTGAAAATGTTATGTGTCAATGAAACATGAGAAGGACAATGTTTCATTTGTGTAGTGTGGGTTATAGGATTTCATTCTATGGATCCATCTACTTTCTTTCTGAAGCAGTAGTTGGTTCCAATTACCTCCTCTCGGGGGGCGTACTACTTCGATGGCTTGAAAGTATAAAGAAAACGGGTCCAAGGTGTGTTTCTCAAGCATGTGTCTCGAGAGAGTTGTGTCCTCCCTACGTCTGACATAACCGATATGGTCCAATATCCGTCTCCGGAACTCTTTTGGTTTTGCCGATGTAGTTCATCGGACATTGGCAAGTTGCCATATAGATTACTCCTTGCGTCTTGCAGTTTGTGAATTCGTGATTTTGGTCTTCTAGTTTGGTTGTGGCACTGATACATTTCTTGCTTTTACAGATGTATTTGCAGGCTTTGCAGTCACCACATCTATAAGTCCCTGTGGTGTCACTGCTCAGCCACGTTGTTTTGCCCGTGTTGTCCTCCACAAAGTGGCTGCGCACAAGGTGATCTCGAAGGTTCCTGCCTCTCCTGTATGTGACCCTGGGGCTCTCAGGGACCACATCTTGCAGATCTTTATCTGATCTCAAAATTGCCCAAAGATCATAGAGTATGTTCATCACCCCCTGATTAAGGTCGTCGTAGGTTCCTATTAGATGGATCTCATTATCTTGTTGTTCTTGTGCTTTAGGGGTCAATAGAGAATTTCTGTCTCTTGTAAGGGCGTTGGCCTAGCACTTTTTTAGGATATCCCTTTTGTAGGAAGCGTTTTTGTAATTCCCTCGATTTTATCATGTACTCATTCACCGTTGAGCAATTTCTCCTTAGGTGTATATATTGGCTTTTCGGTATTCCTCTACGTAGGGGAGCCGGATGGTAGCTCTGCCAGGATAGTAACCCACTTGTGGCTGTCAGTTTTCAGTGTTGTGGTAACCGGCCTTGGTTGGTATTTATTATTGTAATGTCAAGGAAGTTTAAATTGTGTTTTTGAATCTCACTGGTAAAATACAAGCCTAACTGGTTCTGGTCTCACTGTTCTACTTCAATACATCTACATTGGGCTGTGGAGATCTATGAATGATTACTTGAGTCAGGTAACCTAATGACTAGTAGATTCACAGCCATCTGGATAAAAAATCCTGTTATGTGACGTTGTGCTGCCACCTAGTGGCTTCCCATTCTTTTACATAACCGTCTACACCAGAGGTCTCAAACACTTGGCCAGAGGGCTGCATGAGGCCCCTGAGGCTCCTTTATTCGGCCCGCAGGCAGAGACCTCTTGACGTCACTACCATGCGCAGATGTCAGCTGCTGGCCTCTGATTGGCTGGCGGCTGGCATTGGAAATGCTGTGCAGAGAGCTGGTATCTGCACGTCGATGCAACGCTGCTGTCAGCTGCTCCTCCTGGACCAGGTCGGATCGTCAAAGGGTCTGTGCCCGCGGGCCACATGTGCACAAAGGATGCAGAGGGAATGGAGGACAGGTGAGAGGAATCTTTTTTTATTTTTTTTCTTAATCGCAGAGGACAATTCTACCAGAAGAGGACCTGGATGGGGCCCATTGCTGCAAGATGGGGACCACCAGGATGGGGCATATTACTACAAGAAGGGGACCACCAAAATTGGAGCATATTAATACAAGATGGGGACCACCAGGATGGGGCACATTACTGCAAGGTGGGGACCACCAGGATGGGGCACATTACTGCAAGGTGGGGACCACCAGGATGGGGCACATTACTGCAAGGTGGGGACCACCAGGATGGGGCACATTACTGCAAGGTGGGGACCACCAGGATGGGGCACATTACTGCAAGGTGGGGACCACCAGGATGGGGCACATTACTGCAAGGTGGGGACCACCAGGATGGGGCACATTACTGCAAGGTGGGGACCACCAGGATGGGGCACATTACTGCAAGGTGGGGACCACCAGGATGGGGCACATTACTGCAAGGTGGGGACCACCAGGATGGGGCACATTACTGCAAGGTGGGGACCACCAGGATGGGGCACATTACTGCAAGGTGGGGACCACCAGGATGGGGCACATTACTGCAAGGTGGGGACCACCAGGATGGGGCACATTACTGCAAGGTGGGGACCACCAGGATGGGGCACATTACTGCAAGGTGGGGACCACCAGGATGGGGCACATTACTGCAAGGTGGGGACCACCAGGATGGGGCACATTACTGCAAGGTGGGGACCACCAGGATGGGGCACATTACTGCAAGGTGGGGACCACCAGGATGGGGCACATTACTGCAAGGTGGGGACCACCAGGATGGGGCACATTACTGCAAGGTGGGGACCACCAGGATGGGGCACATTACTGCAAGGTGGGGACCACCAGGATGGGGCAAATTACTAGATGTTTGCCAGAATTACTATATATGGTGCTAATTCTGAAACTATATTACTCTGTGGCCAAAAGAGGGAAACAAAATTGTAAAAATAAAGCATGAAAAAATATTTTGCCACTAAAAATGCTGTTTTATATATAAACTAAAGTAAACACAAAAAGTGCACATTTATTATCGCCACATCCGTAACGACCCAAGCTATAAAAAAAATAAAATAAACACAGCAAAAATGTTCAGATGGTGTATACAAAAAAATGGTATCACTAAAAATGTCACTTTGACCTGCAAAGAATGCGGCCCCCCAAAATCTATTTTTTTCCATATGCGGCCCATATACCCAGCCGAGTGAGACCCCTGCTCTACACTGTCCGTGTGGAATGTCCATTGGACGCACACATTTTTGGATGTCGTTATATTTACAATGTGATTGGACATTTTTGCTAATATTTATAAGCTGTATGTAGAAACAGGAGGTCAGTTTTCCTTGTGTGAGTCATAAGTCACTGCAAAAGTCCCTGGCAGGGGGATGAGAGCAGCTGGGTCAGGAGGGGACCCAACTAATTCTACAGAGAGCAGAGAAAAGAGAATAATTAGCCCAGTAGAAAGGTATAATGAGCAGCTGTAAGTGCAGTGCTGTATAATCTGATTACAATATAGTAAGAGGATAAGCTCTGATGGGAGAGGGTCTTTAAGCCGGTCATGTATTGGGTAATGAGTTGGGGTGTCAGTCTCCATCAGTGCTGGCTGAACACTGACTATCCTGCTCAGATTACTACACATGGCGCTGCGCCTCCTCCCTGTAGTATGGGCTCCGCAGGACGCTGCCGAGGCTCCAGATTCTACCTGCACAGCAACAAGGTCCCAACACTTCTACCTCTATAACTTGCCTAATGCAGACGCAAACCTGCAGCCTTTCCACTGAGATCTTGTCGGCCTTCTACACTGCCATGGCTTTGTCTGCACAATGTAGCTTAAAGGGAATGTCCACTTCTTAAGCATCCTAGAAGTCTACAATATAAGGTCGGTATTCCTCTAACCCTCTGCCTTATTTGGCTGCCATTGAAGGCAGTCAGCGAAATGGGTTCATTTTTCTATAGAAGTGGCAGAATTTAACCCCTTCTTGACCATGTTATTTCCCGTCTCTGCATTTTTCTTATTCTTCTAAGAGCAGTAGCTTTATTTTTCTGTCCATACAGCCATATGAGGGCTTTTGTTTTTATGCCGTTCACTGATCAGGTTAATTATTTTTATATTTTGATTGGACTTTTACAGAAGTAACGCCCATATGTTTTATTTTAAAATGGGTCATAGAGGGGCAGGAGTGATTTGAATGTTCAGATTAAACTTTTTCCTTTTTGTCCCCTTAGGCTGTGTGCCCACGATTAGTTGTTTAACCACTTCGCGCCAGAGCCTGTTTTTGCCTTCGTGACCGGGCCAATTTTTTCAATTATGACCACTGTCAGTTTATGAAGTAATTACTCTGGAACGCTTCAACGGATCCCCCTGATTCTGAGATTGTTTTTTCGTGACCTATTGTACTTCATGATAGTGGTAAAATTTCTTCGATATCACTTGCGTTTATTTGTGAAAAAATCGGAAATTTGGCGAAAATTTTGCAATTTTCAAACTTTGAATTTTTATGCCCTTAAATCAGAGAGATATATCACACAAAATAGTTAATAAATAACATTTCCCACATGTCTACTTTACATCAGCACCATTTTGGAACCAAAATTTTTTATTGTTAGGGAGCTATAAGGGTTAAAAGTTGACCAGCGATTTCTCATTTTTCCAACAAAATTAACAAAAACATTTTTTTAGGGACCACATCATATTTGAAGTCACTTTCAGGGGTCTTTATGACAGAAAATACCCAAAAGTGACACCATTCTAAACACTGCACCCCTCTAGGTGCTCAAAACCACATTCAAGAACTTTATTAAACCTTCAGGTGCTTCACAGGAATTTTTGGAATGTGGAAGAAAAAAATGAACATTTAACTTTTTTCACAAAAATGTTACTTTAGACCCATTTTTTTTTTATTTTTACAGGGGTGACAGGAAAAAATGGACCCCAAAATTTTTTGTGCAATTTCTCTTGAGCGCGCTGATACCCCATTTGTGGAGGCAAACCACTGTTTGGGCGCACGGCAGGGTTCGAAAGGGAAGAAGCGCCATTTGAATTTTTGAATGTAAAATTTGTTTGAATAATTAATGGACGCCATGTTGCATTTGGGGGGCCCCTAATGTGCCTAAACAGTTGAAACCCCCCACAAGTGACACCATTTTGGAAACTAGACCCCTTAGGGAACTTATCTAGATGTGTGGTGAGCACCTTGCACCCCCAAGTGCTTCACAGAAGTTTATAATATTGAGCCATAAAAATAAAATTTTCACATTTTCCCACAAAAAATGTTTTTCATTCCCTAATTTTGTATGATCATAAGGGTAACAGGATAAATTGCACCATGAAATTTGTTGTGCAATTTCTCCTGAGTACGCTGATACCCCATATGTGGGGGAAAACCACTGCTTTGGTGTACGGCAGGGTTCAGAAGAGAAAGAAGCGCTATGTTGGCTGGGATAGGCAGCAGACACCATGTCACATTTGAAGAGTCGCTGACATGCCGAAACAGCAGAAACCCCCACAAGTGACCCCATTTTGTAAACTACACCTCTCAAGGAATTCATCTAGGGAAGTAGTGAGTATTTTTCAATTTTTAAATTTATACCATTGGGCAGTGAAAAAAGCATAATTATATTTTTACCACAAAAAAATGTTTTACCCTCAGATTTTACATTTTCACACAGGGCAATGGGTAAAAATGGTGCCGAAATGTGTCACACAATTCTTCTAAAAGTGTCAATACCCCATATGTGGCTGTATCGTACCGCTCGGCCATACGGCGAAATCTGGGGGTGACGGAGTGCTATTTGACAATTGGAGAACAAATTATTGTAGAATAGGCATTTGGATTTGGGAGCACAACATTTTCTGAATTTCTTTTGGGGGGCAAGGGCCATTTCGCTTTTCCAGAGCCTTTCTGCTACCAGTAACTTGGAAGTCCCTTATATTTTTAACAGATGACGGACCTGAGTGGGGACTAGCTTTTTTTGAGGACTGAGTTGAAGCTTTTATTGGGAACATTTTACGTAACATTTATCCGGCGCTCTAGGCTGAGCACTTACATCGGGGTTTCCATCTAAATTTCCAAGTGATGTAATTCAGATGAACCCCCTGCAGGATCCATTCACTATAATGAGGCAGCAGAGTTACTCTGGACTCCGTCTGGCCTCTGTTTAGCGGTGTCCTTTTTTTCATTAGTACACAAAACTGTGGCCAACCGCACTTTTATGCACGCCTAAAAAAACTGACACTGTGGAATCCCAGGCCAGACGGCATCCACAGTGGCCTATATCTGCCTCATTACAGGGAATCTTCCGTCATGGGTTCCGTCTGAATCACGTATTTCAGAGATTTACACGGAAACTCTAAGTGCTCAGTGCAGAACGCAGGATAAATGTGGGCAGAGCCTTACTGCGATCTTTGGGAGACATAATAAACAAATCAGTAGCAGGTGAAGAATTGGTTTTATTTATTTTTTTACGCCGTTCCTCGTGCGGTATAAGTGATGAGATTACTTTATTCTTCAGGTCGGTGCGATTACAGAGATACCAGATTCATATCGGGTTTTTATGATTGACAGCTGTCACACACGAAGATGCTTTTTTTTTTTGCAAAATCTAGTTTTTGCATCACCATATTTTGAGAGCTATAATTTTTCCATATTTCGGCCGACAGTCATGTGACGGCTTGTTTTTTGCGGGCCGAGTTGACATTTTTATTGGTACCATTTTTGGGTACGTGACCTTTTTTGATCGCTTTCTATTCCGTTTTTTGGGAGGTAAAATTAACAAAAACCAACAATTCAGGAATTGTTTTTTGAGGTTTTTTTTTATGCCGTTCTGCGTGTGGTGAAAGTGATCAGGAAGCGTTATTCTTCGGGTCAGTACGTTTACAGCGATACTACACTTACTGTATATTTTTTTTATGTTTTGGCGCTTTTATAGAATAAAACAGTTTTATAGAAAAAATATTTTTTTTGCATTGCTTTATTCTGAGCGCTATAACTTTTTTATTTTTCGGCTGATGGAGCTGTATGGCAGCTTTTTTTTTGCGGAACAAGACGACTTTTTCAGCGGTGCCATTTTTATTTCCATTTTGCTTTTTGATCGCATTTTTTTCCACTTTTTGTTTGGCGATATGAGGAAAAAGCATAGTTTTTTGCTCCGTTTTTTATTTATTTTTATTACGGTGTGCACAGAAGTTGTTAGTGTGACAGTTTTATAGCTCAGGTTGTTTCGGACGCGGTGATACCAAATATGTGTACTTTTTTTATTTTTGCATAAATATACGGATTTATCGGTTTAATATTTTATTTATTTTAATTTATTTTGTATTTTTTTTTAACAGTTTCAAAACATTTTTTTTAACTTTTTTTTACATTTTTACTTAGTCCCTGTATGGGACAATAATTTTTATTTTTCTGATGCTGATCTCATGTAATGTAATAGACATGTATTACATTACATGAGATCTTCACACAGTCAGTGTGTCCTGCCAGGCTTCAGCTGCAGGCTGACCCTGGCAGGACACCATATATGGCAGAGCTGGAGGCAGTCATGTGACCTCCAGCTGCCATAGCGACCCAAGGTCCTGGAAGGTATCAGGGGTCTTCGGAGAGGTAAGTATATCACCCCCTCTCCTCCTGCTGTCTTCTATATGCCACGATCACTATAGATCGCGGCATATAGAAGACAGCAAAGGGTTAACATCACTGGGACCTGATCCAATCAGGTCCCGATGATGTTCCCTGTCACAGATATCGCTCTGCACCGCTCTTGAAGGACCCTGGGGGTCCAGAGCGCTGCGAGACCACCCACCGTTTTTAAACGTCCGTGCTGCGCAGAGCCCAGGCAGCGTGGACGTTTATGTACAGTGGGCGGTCGGGAAGCGGTTAAGCGTTTCCGCAGTGGCAAAAACGCTGCAGAAACGCTTAAAAACGCATGGTAGAAGGCCTGCCATCTTCCCCAATGATAATCCGCTTGTGCTGTGCACATGCTGTGGAAATTTCCGCTGCGGATTATCATTGCGGGAAAAAAAAACAGCACTAACAATTATTTTGCGGAAGTGCTGCGTTTTCGCTGCCATTGACTTGCATTAGAACGCATGGACTACGCATCACTGTATATGTAGATGCGCAATCCACGTGTTCCAATGTGCGGATGGTACCCAGGTGTAGAGGAGAGGAGACTCTCCTCCGGACCCAGGTACCATAGAAACTGTGAAAAAAAGAATAAAATAAAAAATAAATATGATACTTACCTTCTGGCGGCCCCCGTTGCGCTCCTCCTCATGCCGGCAAATCGCGATGGACTGAAGGACCTGCGCTGACGTCATATTCTTGTGACGGGTCACACAATGCTGACGTCGGCAGGTCCTTCAGCGCAGTGTACCGCGATCTGCCGGCAGTCAGCACTGAGTGAAGCAAGACTCCGGGGGCCATCGGATGGTAAGTATAGATTTATTTTTTGACATTCTCTCGGGTCACACTATATAAATCCATGCCGGTGACGAAGTTGACAAGCACTTTCTAAGTGATGCTAAAATCGCTTGGAAAGCGCTTGAAAACCCACATGTGGAAATGCATGTGAAGAACGCTTCACATCCGCATGTCCCTGGCAGGAAAAACGCATGTACAATCCGCATGCGTTTTGTCTTCCAGGGGAGATGCAGAAACGCTCAGGAAAAATCCGGAGCATTTCTGCATCGTGGGCACATAGCCTTAGGGGATGTGAACATGCTATCATCTGATTTCTTGTGTTATGTACAGCAATACTGCAGTATATAGCCAGCATTCACAGATCTGTCATGACAGGCATGGGTCTTTTCAGCAGACTCCTTCCTGGCAGTGATGGCATCCCACGATCGTGTTACAGGGGCACAGATGGGCACATGGCATGACTCCCTTCTCAGTTCGCTGTTAATGCTGCTGTCCATCTCTAACAGGTGGAGCTCTGCTCTACATGTGGCTATTAAAGGCAGATGATGGCTAAATATCACAGGCATCATCTTCCAGGCAAGAAGTCAGTGCTGGCATATGATGTAACTGCAAATCATGTTGGTAAGGGGTTAAAGTGCCACTTCAATGGGGTTTTGACACGTGAAATACTTTTAGTGCAGAAATGACGTAGTCCTTTTGGGCATGAGGGTTGGGTGCTGGGATTACTAGTACACCTGACATCCAGGTGGGCATAATTCTGTTCCTTGTGTATTGGAAGACTTTTGCCTCTGCAGCTTTGGTGTTGGCAATCTTTCACTTTCATGCCCATTGATGCTCCACATGGTTGGCTCAGGAACCATCCTCACATGATCTATATTTCCCTAAAGGAAAGTCACTTGTCAAAAGCCACCAGGACAAAGTGCGCAGTTCTGTATCGTGGGAAAACATCAAGAAAAGCTCTAGGAAATGTCAACAAGCAAGTAATGACCCAGAAGAACGGGCAGCCTCTGAAAGGAGACCGGAAAGTGCCAAAGCCTGCGCCAGCTGTTATACAGGTATAATGTATTACCGCAGCTCGGATCATACACCGCTCTTGTGTTCTGCCCTGTACTGATGTACAGACTTTACATAGTTACATAGTTTATAAGGCCGAAAAAAGACAAGCGTCCATCCAGTTCAGCCTATTTCTTGTGCACTGCAGCTATTCCGCTATTCCTATACCATGCGGTATAGGCCAATTTACATCATTGACGAAAAATTCACTTCCCGACATCAATCTGGCAGTTAGATTAAATCCCTGGATTAATTAACTATCACTAAGCATAAGATGTAATTTTATTGTTCTCAAGAAAGGCGTCCAGGCCTCTCTTGAACTCATTAAGTGAGTTGGACATCACCACTTCCTCTCCCAGAGAGTTCCAGAGTCTCACGGCTCTGACCGTAAAGAATCCCCTTCTATGCTGGTGCAGGAACCTCCTTTCCTCCAGACGCATAGTGTGCCCCCTCGTCTTTGTCACCATCCTTGGTATAAACAGGTCATGGGAGAGATCTTTGTACTGCCCCCTGATGTATTTATACATGTTTATGAGGTCTCCCCTAAGCCTTCTCTTTTCCAATGTAAATAGGCCTAATTTTGACAACCTCTCTGGGTATTCTAGTCCCTCCATTCCCTTTATTACCTTAGTCGCCCTCCTTTGTACCCTCTCTAGCTCCAATATGTCTTTCCTGAGCACCGGAGCCCAGAACTGTGCACAATATTCTAAGTGCGGCCTTGTAGCTACATAATCCTAAAATACTATAGGAAACATCGGCAAGAAGATCACATGGCATTTTCTACTATTATGATGCGCCCCCTGGGCCGTGGGGTACTCGGCAGCCAGACCTATGGATGCCGGTATAGGGGATATCACTGTGGCTGGCCCGGTCTGTGACCCAGGGCAGTCAGTAAAAAGGGGAAGATATTGGGGGATCTGGGGAAAGTGTTTGTGACGCCACCTGTGAAATGCGGCCAAAGGGAGCCGCCGCTGTGGGGCAGTCCTCTGGAGCTGGTGTTAAGGCAGCAGGGATGGTGTGGCTCTCCACAGGTAGAGCTTGCTCCACGGCAGTATAAGCTGGTGAAAGTTGCGCTGGGCGTTGTAGTGCAGGGAGGGAAAGATGGCGCAGATAAAGAATGGACGGAGGCAGTGCGGTGCAGTCATCAGAGTCTTTACTCACAGTTCTTATGACAGTTCCATTGGTGCACTGTACAGTTGTCGGCCTCCCACGTCGCACTGCGTTCACCAGGCAGAGGTTCAGCACTTCCTCAGGTAGATTAGGAGCACCTGACAACCCCTCTTTCTTGTGTTCCTAGACCCAGCGTGAAGACTGTCTAGCTTTCTCACTCCTGCCCTGCTCTTTCCCACTCTCAATCCCATTTGGGTGCTCTGAAGCCCCTCCTGTACGTTGGAGTTCCTGGACCTGCTTGACCCTCACGAGGATTAGAATGATGCTTCGGCAACTTACTATACAAGCCAGAAGCTCCGGTTTTCCCAGCCAAGACCTGGAGTTACACGGCTGGACCAGGGGCCGGTCCCCTTCCTGCGGCCTACGATCCCTCTGTCTTCTGACAGATGCAGGGCGTACGGGTGCTGTCCTGCACTCGCCCGTACCCCCTAGGACCCCTTCCTTAGATCGGAGCCTACTCCTCTGCTCCCCTCCTGAGCCTCTAGCACCGGGCCCTGCTTGAGGAGCAGAGCACCTAAAGAGACTCTGCTCCCTGACTGTTCTCCACTGACTCCTCTACCGAACTCTCCTGCCACCCTAAAATGGCTCCCCTTTATATACCTACTACTATAGTGCTCCCTTAAACTATTTCCTCCACCCACACCCACTACTGGTTCCCCCTACCTCTGGGTTCCTCCTACTCCAGCCAGGGACAGGGCTCAGCAGTTGTGCTCATGCATGTTGTTCCTCCAGCCGGCCTGGAGCAGTGTGGTGTTGAATGCGGGTGTTGGGGTTCTCTGCAGCACTCCCTCCTTACCTGAGAGAAGGGGACACCACACCTCTGGGTGAGGTGCAGTACCTCTGTGGCGACTGAACCCTCAGGGGCGCCACAATTACAAGTCCCATTGTTTTCTGTTGGATTAAAGTGGGCTAATATCTGGCTAATCTAGCTGTGTAATGTGTATGGGGGGTCTCCTCACCTAACAAATGTTCATTTCAAATACCCGCTCCTTGTTCTCTAGGCACAAATTGCTTAGAGGCAGCAGATTACCCTCCTCCCCACAGAACACATGAGAGCTCATCTGTATGTTGGGAGAGATGGCTGCTAGCCAAACAGTGTATGGCCAGGCCACAGCTATGCCACAAGAACTTGGCTGACTCCATTTTAGATCCTATATGGAGAACCTAATGGTAAACCCTGGATAAATGAAGCTTGTGACCTGGTTCCTGTTCCCCACTAGGTTTCTGGCACTTCTGATAAGACAGATGAGCTGCAGTACCCCGACATTGAGAAGTTTGTTCCCTACAATCCTGCAGGTAACTTTTCCACACTTTGCTGTACCTATTGCCTGCCATTAGCCACTGGCCTTTACATTTAATTTTGAGCATCAGAATCAATTCTAATACTTGCACCTGAAGCTGGATGGGGTTAGTGAATTTGTCACCAGGATTTTGCTGCCCCATCTGAGAGCAGGGTGATTAAGGGGCAGAGACCCTGATTCCAGTGATGGATCGCTTGGTGCAGTTCAGAGTAAATGTGTCTGCTGCAGATCTACAAATTCTCTGAATGCTGGGCTCTGTATAACCCCACCCACACCACTGATAGGCAGAAAGCTACCAATGCACACTGTACAGAGCTATTCATCAGTTGTGGGGACAGGGTTGGACTACATGGCAGCAGCTTTACTAGTCCTCTGGTGGCAGTCTCCTGCTGGTGGAGGATCACTTATCAAAACTACAGCAGTCAGCCCAGAAAGCAACATGTCGCTGGAATTGTGGATCTTTGTCCCCACGTTGTGCTGTGCTCAGATCAGGTGGCAATAAACCTGGTGACATTCCCTTTGTCAGGCAAAATGTATTTCTCCTTCACCCATGACGGCACCACGGAGAGAGAGGGGATCCGCCCTTCAAGGACAGGAAACCTACAGATAAAAGGGCGGTTCCTCTCTCCCGCATCAGTTGGTTTCCTGTCCTTGATGGGACCCTACAGTCCGGAGGAGGCATACCTGCGGGGTGCCAGAAGATGGACGTCGTGGGATGCCAGGCCCGGCCAGTCCGATCCAGGCAGCGGGGGTCCCCCTGCCTCGGCTGGTGCGGTGTCCTGAAGCGCCACTGCTGAGGTCAGTGGGCCTTTAGGGTCTGCGGAGGGGGGGTCTGGATGAAGAGGAGGCCGCCAGGACTGTGCTAGACCCCCCTGGTTGCAGAGGTGAGAACGCACGCTGCTCGGCAACATGCATTTAAGCTTCCGGGTTCACTGCGCAATTTCCCCCGGATGACGCGGCGCTGCAATGCATGACTGGGTAACCAGTCTCTGCAGGTGAGGGCTTTCCCCCACGGGTGCGGGGGAGCAAGGGGGGACCAGGTCACTACAGGCACTTAAAACACAGCAGAGGACGCCAGTATTTGCTCTTCTGGGCTCTGGCACGCTGTGTGAAAAAAAAAAAAAAAAAAAACTGAGTGACCAGGACCTACCTGAGGAGCAGCAGCTACATCCTCAGTCACCACCACCACTGCCAACCCAATGGAAAAAGGGACCGGAAGGCCAGGACCGGAGTGGAAGCGGGCGCTCTGGCAGATCATCGCAGCGTAGCAAGGACTCCACCTCGGCATCTTCCAGGAGGACTTCGGCTACAAAGATGGCTCCACATCCTGAACCGGTACCTGCTCTTCCGTCTGGTTGGTAAGTGAACTTCGTGAAAGTCCACTTTGTAACTAGGGGCCCTTGCTCTCTCTCTCTTTTGTCTCCCGTAGGGAAAAAGAGTACAGGGAAAACAAAAAATAGGACTTGTGCATTATGCACTGAGGCCTTGCCCACTACTTGGGAAAAGAGACTCTGCAGCTCCTGCATTGAGCAGACCATATACGAGGGAACCCCGAGATTTGCCTCTGATCTTAGAGACCTAATTAAGTCGCAAGTTGAAAACACTATTAAATCTTTTCAGGGCAAAAGATTAAAGAAAACTAAAAACATATCCCCCCCCCCCGAGTCCACATCTAGTAGTTCTGAGGATGACGGGGATTCGGACACTTCCACCTCTTCCTCCTCCTCTTCCTCGTCTACAGTTAGAGGAGGTCGGAGCTGTTTTCCCGTTGAGGAAACAGCCTTATCAAGGCAGTCAGGTCTACCATGGGTCTAACAGATCCCTGTCCCAAAAAATCCATACAAGACATGTTTAGTGGCCTAGAACAGCAAAAAAGGAGATCTTTTCCACTCAATGAACATGTTCATTCGCTGATTATGAAAGAGTGGAAAAGACCTGAGAGGAAGGGCTTCCTTTCCCCTAAACGAAGGTACCCGTTTGAGGACCCCGTATGCTCCTTTTGGGAGAAAGCACCGAAACTGGATGTCGCTATAGCCAAAGCCTCAAAAAAATACTTCCTTCCATTTGAAGACATGGGTGTCTTGAAAGACCCCATGGATAAAAAGGCAGACACCTTCTTAAAGGGTTCCTGGGAAGCCTCTGGGGGTGGTTAAAACCGGCGATGGCTGCCACGTGTACGGCCAGATCCCTAATGGTCTGGTTGGACCAGCTAGAATCACAACCGAGGCAGGAGACATCCAGAGACACAATCCTTGAAGCCATCCTGATAATGAAAAGGGCAGCGGCCTTCCTGGCAGACGCCTTGGTGGACTCCATCAGGTTAAGTGCTAGAGCGGCGGGGCTTGCCAACGTGGCTAGACGAGCCCTCTGGCTCAAATGTTGGCCCGGGGACCTACAAACTAAATCCAGATTGTGCTCCACCCACTGTGAGGGCGAGTTTCTATTTGGGCCTGCCCTTTATGACATCCTGGATAAAGCGGGGGATAATAAAAAACGGTTTCCTGTCCCGTCTAATGCTGCTTACAGGAAGCCTTTTCGGAGTAGAAGATTTATGCGTAGGAAACCCCCTAAAGAGCAGGATAGGTGGGAAGACAGGAGAAGGAAGACCAAGGGATTCCTATTTAACAAGCCCTCCAGTGATGATAGAAAGGCCCCCCCCTCCCGGCCTGGGAGCTAATGTCCAACAGCTCATGGATTCTGACCCTAATTCAATCGGGCCTGAAACTCCAGTTCTTTAAAGTCCCTCAGAGAAACTTTATTATAACCCCTGAAAGATCTTCAAACGAGGAGCAACTAGCCTTGGAGCAGAAAATCCAGGGACTAGTAGGGAAAGCAGTCCTCCAGGAGGTCCTGGGTGGGGAGGAAGGCTTGGGCTTCTATTCTCCACTATCCTGAGAAAAAAACAGATGGGACATACAGTACAGGACGATTGTGATTCTGAAAAAGCTGAACAAGCTGTTGAAGGTGGAACCCTTCAAAATGGAAACAATAAAATTTTCAATAAAAATGCTGTTTCCTGGTGGTTTCATGGCTGCCCTGGACTTAAAAGACGCTTATTATCACGTCCCGATACACAAGGACTACCAGAAGTTCCTCAGGGTAGCTGTTCTTATGGGTGGAGTGGTCAAGCACTACCAATATAGAGCCCTCCCATTTGGCATCGCCATAGCCCCAAGGGTCTTAACCAAAGTGGTTGCAGAGGTGATGGCTCATCTAAAGGGAGCAGAACACCCAGGTCGTCCCATACCTAGACGACTTCCTGATAATAGGCAGCTCCTTCCTAGACTGCAAATCCCATCTGGAAAAGGTCATGGATTCTTTGACTTGCTTAGGGTGGCTTTTGAATCTGGAAAAGTCCAAAACAGAACCATGCCAGATACAGGAGTACCTAGGCGTCATACTGGATTCAAAAATTCAGGAGTGTCGTCTCCCCTCAGGGAAAATTCAAAAAATCTTAAACCTGATATCACAGGCGAAATCCCACCTGTCTATGTCCCTTCGGAAGGCCATGTCCCTGCTAGGTTCCCTGATGGCGTGCTTTCTGGCCGTTCAATGGGCTCAAATACATACCAGGACCCTTCAGTGGGAAATCCTAGAAGCAGAAAAGGCACTAAAAGGGCGTTTAGAAGGGCGGTTAACGCTATCTGTAAAAACCACACTTTCCCTAGAGTGGTGGGGGAACATACACAATCTGGCCTGGGGGATTCCTTGGACAATCCCGACACCGCAAATCCTGACCACAGATGCAAGCCCTGGGGGCTGGGGGACCCACCTAAACAACCTGGTAGCTCAGGGGGTCTGGACAGAACGCCTGAAACGGTCCTCAAACATGAAGGAGCTCCTAGCAGTAGAGCAGGCACTCCGGGAGTTCATGCACACACTACAAGGACATCACGTGAGGGTCTTCTCAGACAACCGAGTAGTAGTGGCATACCTGAACCACCAGGGGGGTACACGGTCCCATTCCCTAATGCAGACGACAGAGGTCATCTTTCACTTAGCCGAGGAGAACTTGCAATCCCTATCTGCTCTACAGATAAAAGGGGTAGAAAACCGCACCGCAGGGGGAGTGGGAATTAAGTCAGGCGGTTTTTCGGCAGATTGTACAAAGGTGGGGCCGTCCCTCCATAGATCTGTTTGCCAACAATCAGAACAAAAAAACACTCTTTTTGCTCCCTAGATCCCAAAGGGAACCCGGTAGCCGTGGATGCCTTTATGATCCCTTGGAATTACCCTCTAGCTTGCGCTTTTCCTCCGATCGCTCTGATTCCAGCTGTTCTGAGGAAAATCAGAGAAGAGGAAGCGAGGGTAATCCTAATAGCCCCCTTTTGGCCAAAGAGAGCATGGTTTTCATGGCTGAGGAGGTTGTCAATCTCCGATCCATTGGTTCTCCCGGGCCTTCTTTCTCAGGATCTGGTCCTCCATCCTCAGGTGTCAAGCTTACACTTGACTGCCTGGAATTTGAGAGGGCTCTTCTGAAAGACGAAGGTTTCTCCCCAAATTTGATCACCACACTACTTCAAAGTAGAAAACCAGTCGCCACCAAACTATACGGGAAAACCTGGAAGAAATTCCTTTCAGTCTCAGGTCCTAGGTTGGGTGGGGAGGTTCCGTTGACGGCTATCCTGTAATTTTTACAGAGGGGTTTGGAGCAGGGCCTGGCCACAAGTACCTTTTTAAAAGTTCAAGTTGTGGCCCTGGGAGCACTCTATAATTTTGACCTAGCCAGGGATAGATGGGTATCTAGGTTTAATAAGGCATCAGCTAGATCCCGCCCTATCCCATCCCGAAATACTACACCCTGGGATTTGAACTTGGTCCTTTCAGCCCTAACTGAGGCACCTTTTGAACCCCTGTCAGAAGCGTCCCTAAAAACAGCACTCTTGGTAGCTCTCACATCCGCACGTAGGGTTGGTGATATTCAGGCCCTATTGGCAGGCCCCCCCTTCACACAAATCTTGGAGGATAGGCAGGATCAGTTTTCAGAATAACCCTATCTACCAAAAGTGGCGTCAAGATTTCACAGGTCCTAGGAAATCACCCTCCCTTCTTTCTGCCCTAACCCTAGGAACACAAAAGAGAGGGTCCTGCATACACTAGACGTCAGAAGGTGCCTAATCCAGTATCTAGAGGCAACACAAGAGTGTAGGCAGGATAGTTCTCGGTCTGCTTTCAGGGTCCTCGTAAGGGGAAGAAAGCTTCTAAGGGCACGCTGGCCAGATGGATAAGGGAGGCCATTACATTATCTTACTCCTCACGTGGAGAAGCTGCCCCGGAGAAACTGAAGGCCCACTCAACAAGAGCGGTGGCAGCCTCCTGGGCAGAGAAGGCCTGTGCTACGATAGAGCAGGTATGTAGAGCGGCAACCTGGTCTTCCCCCTCTACCTTCTTTAATCACTACCGGATAGGCTTAACCTCTTCTTCAGACCTGACTTTCGGGAGAAGGGTTCTGGAAGCTGTGGTCCTCCCCCTAATGAGTCACTTCTCTGCAATTCTCTCCGTGGTGCCGTCATAGGGGAAGGAGAAAGACGTAGTTACTTACCGGTAATAGGATTTCTCAGAGCCAATGACGGCACCCGTACATTCCCTCCCTTCACGTGTGGGTGCGCACACTTATTGGTTAATTATTGTAGCCACGTAGTGTGTCTAGTGAGGTCTTAAATTGTAAAATTTTGTGTTACTAACCTGGTGGTCCTCTCATGCTCTGTAAACAACGGATGCGGGAGAGAGGTACCACCCTTTTATCTGTAGGTTTCCTGTCCTTGTTGGGCGGATCCCCTCTCTCTCCGTGGTGCCGTCATGGGCTCTGAGAAATCCCGTTACCGGTAAGTAACTAACTACATCTTTTTGTTCTAGTTTTAAAAATGTTGAAAGGACAGCCAGAGAGGTCTTATATCTCCGCCCCCTGTTCACTTGGAAGGGACCTCCATAGAACTCTACTCTTGCTTCCCCCAAACAAGGAATTTTTATAACCGCCGTAAACCTCAGCCCAGGGCACGCATACTGGTCTACACTGGATTTCCTCCTAAGCTCTATTGTGTAACTGTACAAACTTTTAATGTCGAGTTTAATAATGCACATGACTGTCACAAACACATGGACCACATTTTTGGGATGCTCACCTTTTTCCAGTTATGATGGTGTATCTTTCATAACTGGGAAACCACCAGAAACCTAGGAAATGGTTTCTGGGCTTCTGAACGTCATATAAATATCATATTTGATATCAATCTCCGTGAATATTGGTGACGGCAAACATGATGTATCCATCTTGGATGTGGGCCCCCCCCCCCCATACCAAGATATGGAAGATGAAGGATTTTTATGTCTTGTGCAGCTGGGTGGGTTCACAAAACAGAGCCCCCGTGTGAGGTAAACATGGGTGTGTCCTAGTGTTTTGCCTACTAACTAAAAACCAGAACGTCCATGTTGGCTCATTCCAACCCAGGGACATCAGATGCAAGCACTCCTCGCTGCGTGGAGGAATCACACCTAATTTCCGGGGAGCCGTCCCCCCCACAGAATCTGAGACCATCACCTCGTGGTGCAGGTTTTGCTATTATTTACCCCTTTTATTTTAATAACTGTTTTATGCATATATGTAAATTGTCTTTTATAATATCTTGTTTATGTTTTGTAAACACTGCCAACTTTCGGAAGTAAATTATTATTATTTACCAGCTTCGTTCTTCTTGTCCTATGTCGAGCAAACGCGTTCCTCACCTGCTAATTCATGTTACCTAACGGGTACCCGATCCACCTGTTAAGAGATCGGTGGTGGCAGCATACGGTGTATTTATGTGATATGGTGGTTGAGGGTGGTGGGATTGAGGTACATATATGTTCCTAGACTGAACTGGTGGTATATATACGTCCTGTCACATCACGTGCCACAATAGTCTACATAAATGAGAGCAGCTGTTCCCTGTTGCTTATCCTCGGTCAATACAGTGTTTGACCAGCAGGATAAGGGAGCGCCAGAGGGCTGCAAAGTCTGACTAAGTTTTCCTGACACCCTTTAAATGCACTTTATGGCCATCTCTGTTGCACTCTTACTCTCTATTAGCTGCAGTGTCCCATCTGCCTAATGCTGCCACAGATCTCATGGCTGCAGTATCCAGATCTTCAGCAACTCGCTGACATTGTGTCAGTTAATCCAATGAGTGTTTGCAGTGACAGCAATGTCTGTTAGCTGGGTTTCTGATGCTGCTCAGTTGTGGAGGAGAGCAGACAGATGTCAGTGTGGTGTTCGGAGGCTCCTGAGGCCCCTGCACGTGACATCAGGAGTGCCAGAGATCCAGAGTATGATCTTGTGGTCTTGGGCCCCAGTATACAGGTGGGACTTTGCAGCTATTGGGGGGGGGGGGCGGCGAGGGAGAAGAGCACAACACTGACGTGTGCAGTGAAGGTGGTTAAAGTTCATTGACGCTAGATGACTCATTTTGGTGCATTGACCCCATAGGCAAACTAGGAATGTCAAAGAACCAATCAAGAACAACCAAACAAAATTGTCAAATTATGCATAAATAGGAAATTAAAAAACCTATAATAAATACACGGTTAAGTAAGAGTGACACTGTAGAGACAGGCACTCACACCAATGTACATACAATAGTTAAAATAGAAAAATATAGAATAGATGTAAACTACCAGGAGTAGTTATAGAACCACCCACAAGGGGTAGTTTTAGAACCGCCCACCGGCACCAGGGGTAGTTCTAGAACCGCCCCCCAGGGGTAGTACTGGAACCGCCCACCATGGGTAGCTCTAGAGCTGCCCACTGGCACCAGGAGTAGTTCTAGAACTGCACACTAGGAGTAGCTCTAGAAGCACCCAAAATGGGTAGTACTAGAAGCATCCACCGGCAACAGGGGTAGTTCTAGAACTGCAACCGAACACAAGGAGTAGTTCTAGAAGCGCCCACCAGGAGCGTTATTAGAACTGCACACTAGAAGAAGTTCTAGAACCGCTCACGGCACCAGGGGTTGTTCTAGAACTGAACACTAGGAGTACTTGTAGAAGCGCCCACCAGGGGTAGTTCTAGAAGCGCCCACCAGGGGTAGCTCTAGAACCGCTCACATGCACCAGGGGTAGTTCTATAACCACCCACAGACCAGGTGTAGTTCTAGAAATGCCCACCAGGAGTAGTTCTAGTATCGCTCACGGCACTGGGGTAGTTCTAGAACTGCACACCAGGTGTAGCTCTATAACCACCCACAGACCAGGTGTAGTTCTAGAAATGCCCACCAGGAGTAGTTCTAGTATCGCTCACGGCACTGGGGTAGTTCTAGAACTGCACACTAAGAGTAGTTCTAGAAGCGCCCGCCAGATGTAGTTCTAGAAGCGCCCGCCAGATATAGTTATAGAAGCACACAGTGACAACCAGGGGTGGTTCTAGAAGCGCCCACCAGGTGTAGTTCTAGAACCGGCCACCGTTCCCAGGGGTAATTCTAGAACCGCCCATCGGAGTAGTATTAGAACTGCACACCAAGGGTTGTTCTACAAGCGCACACCAGTGGTAGTTCTAGAAGTGCCCACCAGCACAATGGGTAGTACTAGGACTGCCCACCAGGGGTAGTTCTAGAAGCGCCCACCAGGAGCAGTATTAGAACCGCAAACTAGAAGTTCTAGAACCGATTATGGCACCAGGGGTAGTTCTAGAACCGCCCACCAGGGGTAGTTCTAGTACTGCACACTAGTAGTACTTCTAGAACCGCCCACCAAGGGTAGGTCTTAAAGCGCCCACCAGGAGCAGTATTAGAACCGCACACGAAGTTCTAGAACCACTCACGGCACTGGGGGTAGTTCTAGAACTGGACACTAGGAGCATTTGACAAAGTATCTCACACCATCCTTATTGAAAAAATGACCAAGTATGCAATGGACCAGGCAACTGTTAGGTGGATTCATAACTGGCTTAGTGATCGGACTCAAAGGGTGGTTGTAAATGGCTTCACATCCAGCTGGATGAATGTCTCAAGTGGGGTACCACAGGGCTCCGTCCTGGGACCTGTATTGTTCAACATCTTTATCAATGATTTAGATAAAGGAATTGAGGGTAAACTGATTAAATTTGCTGATGACACAAAGCTAGGAGGGATAGCTAATACTAGAGAAGAGAGAGAGAGGATTCAAAAAGACCTAAATAAACTGGAGCAGTGGGCAGCAACCAACAGAATGGTTTTTAACAGGGAAAAATGCAAAGTACTACATCTGGGCAATAAAAATGAAAAAAGCATATACAGAATGGGAGGAATAGAGCTAAGCAACAGTACATGTGAAAAAGACTTAGGTATACTAATAGATCATAGACTGAACATGAGTCAACAGTGTGATGCAGCAGCAAAAAAGGCAAATACAATTCTGGGATGTATTAACAGAAGCATACAGTCTAGATCACGTGAAGTCATTATCGGTCTTTACTCCTCTTTGGTCAGACCTCATCTGGAATACTGTGTACAGTTTTGGGCACCACATTTTAAAAAAGACATAGACAAACTGGAGCAAGTTCAGAGAAGAGCGACCAGAATGGTGACTGGTCTGCAAACCATGTCCTATGAGGAACGGTTGCAGGATTTGGGAATGTTTAGCTTGCAAAAAAGAAGACTGAGAGGAGACTTAATAGCTGTCTACAAATATGTCAAGGGCTGTCACATTGTAGAAGGATCATCTTTATTCTCATTTGCACAAGGAAAGACTAGAAGCAATGGGATGAAACTAAATGGGAGGAGACACAGATTAGATATTAGAAAAAACTTTTTGACAGTTAGGGTGATTAATGAGTGGAACAGGCTGCCACGAGAGGTGGTGAGTTCCCCTTCAATTGACGTCTTCAAACAGAGGCTGGACAGACATCTGTCTGAGATGATCTAGTGAATCCTGCTTTGAGCAGGGGGTTGGACCAGATGACCCAGGAGGTCCCTTCCAACTCTACCATTCTATGATTCTATGATTCTATGATTCTACTTCTAGTAGCGCCCACCAGGGGTAGTTCTAATACTGCTCATGGTGGGCGGTTCTAGAACTACCCCTGGTGTCTGTGGGCGGTTCTAGAGCTACACCTGGTGCCGTGAGCAGTTCTAGAACTTCTTTTAGTGTGGGGTTCTAACACTGCTCTTGGTGGGTGCTTTTAGAACTTCCCCTGGTGCCGGTGGGCGCTTCTAGAACTACCCCTGGTGGGTGGTTCTGAAACTACCCCTGGTGCCGTGAGTGGTTCTAGAACTTCTACTAGTGTGCAGTTCTAATACTGCTCATGGTGGGCGGTTCTAGAACTGCACACTAAGAGTACTTCTAGAAGTGCCCACCGGGGGTAGTTTCAGAACTGCCCACCGGCACTAGGTGCAGTTCTAGAAGCACCCCCAGGGGGTAGCTCTAGAGCTGCACACTAGGAGTGGTTCTAGAAGAGCCCACTGGCACCAGGGGTAGTTCTAGAACTGCTCACTAGAGCACTTCTAGAACCACCTACCAGGAGCATTATTAGAACTGCACACTAGTATAAGTTCTAGAACCACTCACGGCACCAGGGGTAGTTTCAGAACCACCCACCAGGGGTAGTTCTAGAAGTGCCCACCGACACCAGGGGAAGTTCTAAAAGCACCCACCAGGAGCAGTGTTAGAACCGCACACTAAAAGAAGTTCTAGAACTGCTCACGGCACCAGGTGTAGCTCTAGAACCGCCCACAGACACCAGGTGTAGTTCTAGAACTGCCCACCAGGAGTAGTTCTAGTACCGCTCACGGCACCGGGGTAGTTATAGAACTGCACACTAAGAGTACTTCTAGAAGCGCTCACAATGGTTAGTTCTAGAACCCCCAGGGGTAGTTCTAGAACTGCATATTAGAAACCAAGCAATGTGAACTGAGGTCTAAGATGGTACACATTCAAGAAATAGGAGCATGTTCACACTAGCAAAAAGAAGCAAAACCTACAAAAGACAAAAAATATATCTCATACCCTACCATCATTATATATAAATGTAAAGCAAAGTTGCATATGACATATAGGGTACTTGGTGAACTATTTTTGATCAAAAAAAGTATACAAGCCGTCCCACCAGCGACAAGGTGACCCTAAATTAGGACGGTCCTACACTGTCTATATTAAAAACCTTACTGTATATCAAAGTTGAAGTAATGCATATAAAAGGGTAGACAAATAGAACCGGGTCCCAATATCAGACCACCTAGGCCCATGGTAAGCGACATATATACTAACGAGCTCAACAAGGGGGATGCCACACCCTTAATTTGCACAGAATGCAAACAAGACAAAAAACCAAGCAATGTGAACTGAGGTCTAAGATGGTACACATGCAAGAAATAGGAGCATGTTCCCACTAGCAAAAAGAAGCAAAACCTACAAAAGACAAATATATCTCATACCCTACCATCATTATATATAAATGTAAAGCAAAGTTGTATATGACATATAGGGTACTAAGTACCCTATATGTCATATGCAACTTTGCTTTACATTTATATATAATGATGGTAGGGTATGAGATATATTTTTTGCCTTTTGTCGGTTTTGCATATTAGAAGTAGTTTTAGAACGGCACATTAGAGGTAGTTCTAGAAGCGCCCACAAGATGTAGTTCTAGAAGCGCCCATCAGGGGGTAGTTCTAGAACCGCCCACCAGGAGCAGTATTAGAACTGCACACTAGTAGAAGTTCTAGAAACATTCACGGCACCAGGGGTAGTTGTAGAACCGTCCACCGGCACCAGGTGTAGATCTAGAACCGCCTACAAGGGGTAGTTCTAGAAGCGCCCACCAGCACCAGGGGTAGTTCTAGAACTGCATACTAAAAGTACTTCTAGAGCCGCCCACCAGGGGAAGTTCTAAAAGCGCCCACCAGGAGCAGTATTAGAACCGCACACTAGAAGTTCTAGAACTGCTCACGGCACTGGGGGTAGTTCTAGAAGCGCTCACGGCACCGCGGGTAGTTCTAGAAGCCCACGGGGGGGGGGGGGTACTTCTAGAAGCGCCCACCAGGGGTAGTTCTAGAAGCCCCACGGGCACAAGGGGTAGATCTAGAAATGCATACCAGCAGTAGTTCTAGAACCGTACACTTGGAGTATTTCTATAAGCGCCCACCGGGCGTAGTTCTATAAGCTCCCACCGGCACCGGGCGTAGTTCTATAAGCGCCCACCACGGGTATTTCTAAAAGTGCCGACCAGAAGCAGTATTAGAACTGCACACTAGAAGTTCTAGAACCGCTCACGGCACTGGGGGTAGTTCTAGAAGCGCACGGGTGGGGGGGGGGGGTCTGGAAGCGCCCACCGGGGGGGTAGTTCTAGAAGCGCCTATGGGGGAGGAGGGGGGGGGGGAGTTCTAAAAGCACCCACCAAGGGTAGTTCTAGAAGCGCCCACCGGGGGGGGGGGGGGGGGGGAGTTCTGGAAGCGCCCACCGGGGGGGGGGGGGGGGGTTCTAGAAGCAGCCACCAGCACCAGGAGTAGTTGTAAAACCGCACACTAAGAGTAGTTTCAGAAGCTGCCACCGTGTTGATGGGCCCCGATCACCTGGTCCCCTCCCGGTTGGTCGGGCATGAGGCGGGCCCCGATCACCTGGTCCCCTCCCGGTTGGTCGGGCATGAGGCGGGCCCCGATCACCTGGTCCCCTCCCGGTTGGTCGGGCATGAGGCGGGCCCCGATCACCTGGTCCCCTCCCGGTTGGTCGGGCATGAGGCGGGCCCCGATCACCTGGTCCCCTCCCGGTTGGTCGGGCATGAGGCGGGCCCCGATCACCTGGTCCCCTCCCGGTTGGTCGGGCATGAGGCGGGCCCCGATCACCTGGTCCCCTCCCGGTTGGTCGGGCATGAGGCGGGCCCCGATCACCTGGTCCCCTCCCGGTTGGTCGGGCATGAGGCGGGCCCCGATCACCTGGTCCCCTCCCGGTTGGTCGGGCATGAGGCGGGCCCCGATCACCTGGTCCCCTCCCGGTTGGTCGGGCACGAGGCGGGCCCCGATCACCTGGTCCCCTCCCGGTTGGTCGGGCACGAGGCGGGCCCCGATCACCTGGTCCCCTCCCGGTTGGTCGGGCACGAGGCGGGCCCCGATCACCTGGTCCCCTCCCGGTTGGTCGGGCACGAGGCGGGCCCCGATCACCTGGTCCCCTCCCGGTTGGTCGGGCACGAGGCGGGCCCCGATCACCTGGTCCCCTCCCGGTTGGTCGGGCACGAGGCGGGCCCCGATCACCTGGTCCCCTCCCGGTTGGTCGGGCACGAGGCGGGCCCCGATCACCTGGTCCCCTCCCGGTTGGTCGGGCACGAGGCGGGCCCCGATCACCTGGTCCCCTCCCGGTTGGTCGGGCACGAGGCGGGCCCCGATCACCTGGTCCCCTCCCGGTTGGTCGGGCACGAGGCGGGCCCCGATCACCTGGTCCCCTCCCGGTTGGTCGGGCACGAGGCGGGCCCCGATCACCTGGTCCCCTCCCGGTTGGTCGGGCACGAGGCGGGCCCCGATCACCTGGTCCCCTCCCGGTTGGTCGGGCACGAGGCGGGCCCCGATCACCTGGTCCCCTCCCGGTTGGTCGGGCACGAGGCGGGCCCCGATCACCTGGTCCCCTCCCGGTTGGTCGGGCACGAGGCGGGCCCCGATCACCTGGTCCCCTCCCGGTTGGTCGGGCACGAGGCGGGCCCCGATCACCTGGTCCCCTCCCGGTTGGTCGGGCACGAGGCGGGCCCCGATCACCTGGTCCCCTCCCGGTTGGTCGGGCACGAGGCGGGCCCCGATCACCTGGTCCCCTCCCGGTTGGTCGGGCACGAGGCGGGCCCCGATCACCTGGTCCCCTCCCGGTTGGTCGGGCACGAGGCGGGCCCCGATCACCTGGTCCCCTCCCGGTTGGTCGGGCACGAGGCGGGCCCCGATCACCTGGTCCCCTCCCGGTTGGTCGGGCACGAGGCGGGCCCCGATCACCTGGTCCCCTCCCGGTTGGTCGGGCACGAGGCGGGCCCCGATCACCTGGTCCCCTCCCGGTTGGTCGGGCACGAGGCGGGCCCCGATCACCTGGTCCCCTCCCGGTTGGTCGGGCACGAGGCGGGCCCCGATCACCTGGTCCCCTCCCGGTTGGTCGGGCACGAGGCGGGCCCCGATCACCTGGTCCCCTCCCGGTTGGTCGGGCACGAGGCGGGCCCCGATCACCTGGTCCCCTCCCGGTTGGTCGGGCACGAGGCGGGCCCCGATCACCTGGTCCCCTCCCGGTTGGTCGGGCACGAGGCGGGCCCCGATCACCTGGTCCCCTCCCGGTTGGTCGGGCACGAGGCGGGCCCCGATCACCTGGTCCCCTCCCGGTTGGTCGGGCACGAGGCGGGCCCCGATCACCTGGTCCCCTCCCGGTTGGTCGGGCACGAGGCGGGCCCCGATCACCTGGTCCCCTCCCGGTTGGTCGGGCACGAGGCGGGCCCCGATCACCTGGTCCCCTCCCGGTTGGTCGGGCACGAGGCGGGCCCCGATCACCTGGTCCCCTCCCGGTTGGTCGGGCACGAGGCGGGCCCCGATCACCTGGTCCCCTCCCGGTTGGTCGGGCACGAGGCGGGCCCCGATCACCTGGTCCCCTCCCGGTTGGTCGGGCACGAGGCGGGCCCCGATCACCTGGTCCCCTCCCGGTTGGTCGGGCACGAGGCGGGCCCCGATCACCTGGTCCCCTCCCGGTTGGTCGGGCACGAGGCGGGCCCCGATCACCTGGTCCCCTCCCGGTTGGTCGGGCACGAGGCGGGCCCCGATCACCTGGTCCCCTCCCGGTTGGTCGGGCACGAGGCGGGCCCCGATCACCTGGTCCCCTCCCGGTTGGTCGGGCACGAGGCGGGCCCCGATCACCTGGTCCCCTCCCGGTTGGTCGGGCACGAGGCGGGCCCCGATCACCTGGTCCCCTCCCGGTTGGTCGGGCACGAGGCGGGCCCCGATCACCTGGTCCCCTCCCGGTTGGTCGGGCACGAGGCGGGCCCCGATCACCTGGTCCCCTCCCGGTTGGTCGGGCACGAGGCGGGCCCCGATCACCTGGTCCCCTCCCGGTTGGTCGGGCACGAGGCGGGCCCCGATCACCTGGTCCCCTCCCGGTTGGTCGGGCACGAGGCGGGCCCCGATCACCTGGTCCCCTCCCGGTTGGTCGGGCACGAGGCGGGCCCCGATCACCTGGTCCCCTCCCGGTTGGTCGGGCACGAGGCGGGCCCCGATCACCTGGTCCCCTCCCGGTTGGTCGGGCACGAGGCGGGCCCCGATCACCTGGTCCCCTCCCGGTTGGTCGGGCACGAGGCGGGCCCCGATCACCTGGTCCCCTCCCGGTTGGTCGGGCACGAGGCGGGCCCCGATCACCTGGTCCCCTCCCGGTTGGTCGGGCACGAGGCGGGCCCCGATCACCTGGTCCCCTCCCGGTTGGTCGGGCACGAGGCGGGCCCCGATCACCTGGTCCCCTCCCGGTTGGTCGGGCACGAGGCGGGCCCCGATCACCTGGTCCCCTCCCGGTTGGTCGGGCACGAGGCGGGCCCCGATCACCTGGTCCCCTCCCGGTTGGTCGGGCACGAGGCGGGCCCCGATCACCTGGTCCCCTCCCGGTTGGTCGGGCACGAGGCGGGCCCCGATCACCTGGTCCCCTCCCGGTTGGTCGGGCACGAGGCGGGCCCCGATCACCTGGTCCCCTCCCGGTTGGTCGGGCACGAGGCGGGCCCGATCACCTGGTCCCCTCCCGGTTGGTCGGGCACGAGGCGGGCCCGATCACCTGGTCCCCTCCCGGTTGGTCGGGCACGAGGCGGGCCCCGATCACCTGGTCCCCTCCCGGTTGGTCGGGCACGAGGCGGGCCCCGATCACCTGGTCCCCTCCCGGTTGGTCGGGCACGGAGGGGGGCCCCGATCACCTGGTCCCCTCCCGGTTGGTCGGGCACGAGGCGGGCCCCGATCACCTGGTCCCCTCCCGGTTGGTCGGGCACGAGGCGGGCCCCGATCACCTGGTCCCCTCCCGGTTGGTCGGGCACGAGGCGGGCCCCGATCACCTGGTCCCTCCCGGTTGGTCGGGCACGAGGCGGGCCCCGATCACCTGGTCCCCTCCCGGTTGGTCGGGCACGAGGCGGGCCCGATCACCTGGTCCCCTCCCGGTTGGTCGGGCACGAGGCGGGCCCCGATCACCTGGTCCCCTCCCGTTGGTCGGGCACGAGGCGGGCCCGATCACCTGTCCCCTCCCGGTTGGTCGGGCACGAGGCGGGCCCGATCACCTGGTCCCCTCCCGGTTGGTCGGGCACGAGGCGGCCCCGATCACCTGGTCCCTCCCGGTTGGTCGGGCATGAGGCGGGCCCCGATCACCTGGTCCCCTCCCGGTTGGTCGGGCATGAGGCGGGCCCCGATCACCTGGTCCCCTCCCGGTTGGTCGGGCATGAGGCGGGCCCCGATCACCTGGTCCCCTCCCGGTTGGTCGGGCATGAGGCGGGCCCCGATCACCTGGTCCCCTCCCGGTTGGTCGGGCATGAGGCGGGCCCCGATCACCTGGTCCCCTCCCGGTTGGTCGGGCATGAGGCGGGCCCCGATCACCTGGTCCCCTCCCGGTTGGTCGGGCATGAGGCGGGCCCCGATCACCTGGTCCCCTCCCGGTTGGTCGGGCATGAGGCGGGCCCCGATCACCTGGTCCCCTCCCGGTTGGTCGGGCATGAGGCGGCCCCGATCACCTGGTCCCCTCCCGGTTGGTCGGGCATGAGGCGGGCCCCGATCACCTGGTCCCCTCCCGGTTGGTCGGGCATGAGGCGGGCCCCGATCACCTGGTCCCCTCCCGGTTGGTCGGGCATGAGGCGGGCCCCGATCACCTGGTCCCCTCCCGGTTGGTCGGGCATGAGGCGGGCCCCGATCACCTGGTCCCCTCCCGGTTGGTCGGGCATGAGGCGGGCCCCGATCACCTGGTCCCCTCCCGGTTGGTCGGGCATGAGGCGGGCCCCGATCACCTGGTCCCCTCCCGGTTGGTCGGGCATGAGGCGGGCCCCGATCACCTGGTCCCCTCCCGGTTGGTCGGGCATGAGGCGGGCCCCGATCACCTGGTCCCCTCCCGGTTGGTCGGGCATGAGGCGGGCCCCGATCACCTGGTCCCCTCCCGGTTGGTCGGGCATGAGGCGGGCCCCGATCACCTGGTCCCCTCCCGGTTGGTCGGGCATGAGGCGGGCCCCGATCACCTGGTCCCCTCCCGGTTGGTCGGGCATGAGGCGGGCCCGATCACCTGGTCCCCTCCCGGTTGGTCGGGCATGAGGCGGGCCCCGATCACCTGGTCCCCTCCCGGTTGGTCGGGCATGAGGCGGGCCCCGATCACCTGGTCCCCTCCCGGTTGGTCGGGCATGAGGCGGGCCCCGATCACCTGGTCCCCTCCCGGTTGGTCGGGCATGAGGCGGGCCCCGATCACCTGGTCCCCTCCCGGTTGGTCGGGCATGAGGCGGGCCCCGATCACCTGGTCCCTCCCGGTTGGTCGGCATGAGGCGGGCCCCGATCACCTGGTCCCCTCCCGGTTGGTCGGGCATGAGGCGGGCCCCGATCACCTGGTCCCCTCCCGGTTGGTCGGGCATGAGGCGGGCCCCGATCACCTGGTCCCCTCCCGGTTGGTCGGGCATGAGGCGGGCCCCGATCACCTGGTCCCCTCCCGGTTGGTCGGGCATGAGGCGGGCCCCGATCACCTGGTCCCCTTCCCGGTTGGTCGGGCATGAGGCGGGCCCCGATCACCTGGTCCCCTCCCGGTTGGTCGGGCATGAGGCGGGCCCCGATCACCTGGTCCCCTCCCGGTTGGTCGGGCATGAGGCGGGCCCCGATCACCTGGTCCCCTCCCGGTTGGTCGGGCATGAGGCGGGCCCCGATCACCTGGTCCCCTCCCGGTTGGTCGGGCATGAGGCGGGCCCCGATCACCTGGTCCCCTCCCGGTTGGTCGGGCATGAGGCGGGCCCCGATCACCTGGTCCCCTCCCGGTTGGTCGGGCATGAGGCGGGCCCCGATCACCTGGTCCCCTCCCGGTTGGTCGGGCATGAGGCGGGCCCGATCACCTGGTCCCCTCCCGGTTGGTCGGGCATGAGGCGGGCCCCGATCACCTGGTCCCCTCCCGGTTGGTCGGGCATGAGGCGGGCCCCGATCACCTGGTCCCCTCCCGGTTGGTCGGGCATGAGGCGGGCCCCGATCACCTGGTCCCCTCCCGGTTGGTCGGGCATGAGGCGGGCCCCGATCACCTGGTCCCCTCCCGGTTGGTCGGGCATGAGGCGGGCCCCGATCACCTGGTCCCCTCCCGGTTGGTCGGGCATGAGGCGGGCCCCGATCACCTGGTCCCCTCCCGGTTGGTCGGGCATGAGGCGGGCCCCGATCACCTGGTCCCCTCCCGGTTGGTCGGGCATGAGGCGGGCCCCGATCACCTGGTCCCCTCCCGGTTGGTCGGGCATGAGGCGGGCCCCGATCACCTGGTCCCCTCCCGGTTGGTCGGGCATGAGGCGGGCCCGATCACCTGGTCCCCTCCCGGTTGGTCGGGCATGAGGCGGGCCCCGATCACCTGGTCCCCTCCCGGTTGGTCGGGCATGAGGCGGGCCCCGATCACCTGGTCCCCTCCCGGTTGGTCGGGCATGAGGCGGGCCCCGATCACCTGGTCCCCTCCCGGTTGGTCGGGCATGAGGCGGGCCCCGATCACCTGGTCCCCTCCCGGTTGGTCGGGCATGAGGCGGGCCCCGATCACCTGGTCCCCTCCCGGTTGGTCGGGCATGAGGCGGGCCCCGATCACCTGGTCCCCTCCCGGTTGGTCGGGCATGAGGCGGGCCCCGATCACCTGGTCCCCTCCCGGTTGGTCGGGCATGAGGCGGGCCCCGATCACCTGGTCCCCTCCCGGTTGGTCGGGCATGAGGCGGGCCCCGATCACCTGGTCCCCTCCCGGTTGGTCGGGCATGAGGCGGGCCCCGATCACCTGGTCCCCTCCCGGTTGGTCGGGCATGAGGCGGGCCCCGATCACCTGGTCCCCTCCCGGTTGGTCGGGCATGAGGCGGGCCCCGATCACCTGGTCCCCTCCCGGTTGGTCGGGCATGAGGCGGGCCCCGATCACCTGGTCCCCTCCCGGTTGGTCGGGCATGAGGCGGGCCCCGATCACCTGGTCCCCTCCCGGTTGGTCGGGCATGAGGCGGGCCCCGATCACCTGGTCCCCTCCCGGTTGGTCGGGCATGAGGCGGGCCCCGATCACCTGGTCCCCTCCCGGTTGGTCGGGCATGAGGCGGGCCCCGATCACCTGGTCCCCTCCCGGTTGGTCGGGCATGAGGCGGGCCCCGATCACCTGGTCCCCTCCCGGTTGGTCGGGCATGAGGCGGGCCCCGATCACCTGGTCCCCTCCCGGTTGGTCGGGCATGAGGGCGGGCCCCGATCACCTGGTCCCCTCCCGGTTGGTCGGGCATGAGGCGGGCCCCGATCACCTGGTCCCCTCCCGGTTGGTCGGGCATGAGGCGGGCCCCGATCACCTGGTCCCCTCCCGGTTGGTCGGGCATGAGGCGGGCCCCGATCACCTGGTCCCCTCCCGGTTGGTCGGGCATGAGGCGGGCCCCGATCACCTGGTCCCCTCCCGGTTGGTCGGGCATGAGGCGGGCCCCGATCACCTGGTCCCCTCCCGGTTGGTCGGGCATGAGGCGGGCCCCGATCACCTGGTCCCCTCCCGGTTGGTCGGGCATGAGGCGGGCCCCCGATCACCTGGTCCCCTCCCGGTTGGTCGGGCATGAGGCGGGCCCCGATCACCTGGTCCCCTCCCGGTTGGTCGGGCATGAGGCGGGCCCCGATCACCTGGTCCCCTCCCGGTTGGTCGGGCATGAGGCGGGCCCCGATCACCTGGTCCCCTCCCGGTTGGTCGGGCATGAGGCGGGCCCCGATCACCTGGTCCCCTCCCGGTTGGTCGGGCATGAGGCGGGCCCCGATCACCTGGTCCCCTCCCGGTTGGTCGGGCATGAGGCGGGCCCCGATCACCTGGTCCCCTCCCGGTTGGTCGGGCATGAGGCGGGCCCCGATCACCTGGTCCCCTCCCGGTTGGTCGGGCATGAGGCGGGCCCCGATCACCTGGTCCCCTCCCGGTTGGTCGGGCATGAGGCGGGCCCCGATCACCTGGTCCCCTCCCGGTTGGTCGGGCATGAGGCGGGCCCCGATCACCTGGTCCCCTCCCGGTTGGTCGGGCATGAGGCGGGCCCCGATCACCTGGTCCCCTCCCGGTTGGTCGGGCATGAGGCGGGCCCCGATCACCTGGTCCCCTCCCGGTTGGTCGGGCATGAGGCGGGCCCCGATCACCTGGTCCCCTCCCGGTTGGTCGGGCATGAGGCGGGCCCCGATCACCTGGTCCCCTCCCGGTTGGTCGGGCATGAGGCGGGCCCCGATCACCTGGTCCCCTCCCGGTTGGTCGGGCATGAGGCGGGCCCCGATCACCTGGTCCCCTCCCGGTTGGTCGGGCATGAGGCGGGCCCCGATCACCTGGTCCCCTCCCGGTTGGTCGGGCATGAGGCGGGCCCCGATCACCTGGTCCCCTCCCGGTTGGTCGGGCATGAGGCGGGCCCCGATCACCTGGTCCCCTCCCGGTTGGTCGGGCATGAGGCGGGCCCCGATCACCTGGTCCCCTCCCGGTTGGTCGGGCATGAGGCGGGCCCCGATCACCTGGTCCCCTCCCGGTTGGTCGGGCATGAGGCGGGCCCCGATCACCTGGTCCCCTCCCGGTTGGTCGGGCATGAGGCGGGCCCCGATCACCTGGTCCCCTCCCGGTTGGTCGGGCATGAGGCGGGCCCCGATCACCTGGTCCCCTCCCGGTTGGTCGGGCATGAGGCGGGCCCCGATCACCTGGTCCCCTCCCGGTTGGTCGGGCATGAGGCGGGCCCCGATCACCTGGTCCCCTCCCGGTTGGTCGGGCATGAGGCGGGCCCCGATCACCTGGTCCCCTCCCGGTTGGTCGGGCATGAGGCGGGCCCCGATCACCTGGTCCCCTCCCGGTTGGTCGGGCATGAGGCGGGCCCCGATCACCTGGTCCCCTCCCGGTTGGTCGGGCATGAGGCGGGCCCCGATCACCTGGTCCCCTCCCGGTTGGTCGGGCATGAGGCGGGCCCCGATCACCTGGTCCCCTCCCGGTTGGTCGGGCATGAGGCGGGCCCCGATCACCTGGTCCCCTCCCGGTTGGTCGGGCATGAGGCGGGCCCCGATCACCTGGTCCCCTCCCGGTTGGTCGGGCATGAGGCGGGCCCCGATCACCTGGTCCCCTCCCGGTTGGTCGGGCATGAGGCGGGCCCCGATCACCTGGTCCCCTCCCGGTTGGTCGGGCATGAGGCGGGCCCCGATCACCTGGTCCCCTCCCGGTTGGTCGGGCATGAGGCGGGCCCCGATCACCTGGTCCCCTCCCGGTTGGTCGGGCATGAGGCGGGCCCCGATCACCTGGTCCCCTCCCGGTTGGTCGGGCATGAGGCGGGCCCCGATCACCTGGTCCCCTCCCGGTTGGTCGGGCATGAGGCGGGCCCCGATCACCTGGTCCCCTCCCGGTTGGTCGGGCATGAGGCGGGCCCCGATCACCTGGTCCCCTCCCGGTTGGTCGGGCATGAGGCGGGCCCCGATCACCTGGTCCCCTCCCGGTTGGTCGGGCATGAGGCGGGCCCCGATCACCTGGTCCCCTCCCGGTTGGTCGGGCATGAGGCGGGCCCCGATCACCTGGTCCCCTCCCGGTTGGTCGGGCATGAGGCGGGCCCCGATCACCTGGTCCCCTCCCGGTTGGTCGGGCATGAGGCGGGCCCCGATCACCTGGTCCCCTCCCGGTTGGTCGGGCATGAGGCGGGCCCCGATCACCTGGTCCCCTCCCGGTTGGTCGGGCATGAGGCGGGCCCCGATCACCTGGTCCCCTCCCGGTTGGTCGGGCATGAGGCGGGCCCCGATCACCTGGTCCCCTCCCGGTTGGTCGGGCATGAGGCGGGCCCCGATCACCTGGTCCCCTCCCGGTTGGTCGGGCATGAGGCGGGCCCCGATCACCTGGTCCCCTCCCGGTTGGTCGGGCATGAGGCGGGCCCCGATCACCTGGTCCCCTCCCGGTTGGTCGGGCATGAGGCGGGCCCCGATCACCTGGTCCCCTCCCGGTTGGTCGGGCATGAGGCGGGCCCCGATCACCTGGTCCCCTCCCGGTTGGTCGGGCATGAGGCGGGCCCCGATCACCTGGTCCCCTCCCGGTTGGTCGGGCATGAGGCGGGCCCCGATCACCTGGTCCCCTCCCGGTTGGTCGGGCATGAGGCGGGCCCCGATCACCTGGTCCCCTCCCGGTTGGTCGGGCATGAGGCGGGCCCCGATCACCTGGTCCCCTCCCGGTTGGTCGGGCATGAGGCGGGCCCCGATCACCTGGTCCCCTCCCGGTTGGTCGGGCATGAGGCGGGCCCCGATCACCTGGTCCCCTCCCGGTTGGTCGGGCATGAGGCGGGCCCCGATCACCTGGTCCCCTCCCGGTTGGTCGGGCATGAGGCGGGCCCCGATCACCTGGTCCCCTCCCGGTTGGTCGGGCATGAGGCGGGCCCCGATCACCTGGTCCCCTCCCGGTTGGTCGGGCATGAGGCGGGCCCCGATCACCTGGTCCCCTCCCGGTTGGTCGGGCATGAGGCGGGCCCCGATCACCTGGTCCCCTCCCGGTTGGTCGGGCATGAGGCGGGCCCCGATCACCTGGTCCCCTCCCGGTTGGTCGGGCATGAGGCGGGCCCCGATCACCTGGTCCCCTCCCGGTTGGTCGGGCATGAGGCGGGCCCCGATCACCTGGTCCCCTCCCGGTTGGTCGGGCATGAGGCGGGCCCCGATCACCTGGTCCCCTCCCGGTTGGTCGGGCATGAGGCGGGCCCCGATCACCTGGTCCCCTCCCGGTTGGTCGGGCATGAGGCGGGCCCCGATCACCTGGTCCCCTCCCGGTTGGTCGGGCATGAGGCGGGCCCCGATCACCTGGTCCCCTCCCGGTTGGTCGGGCATGAGGCGGGCCCCGATCACCTGGTCCCCTCCCGGTTGGTCGGGCATGAGGCGGGCCCCGATCACCTGGTCCCCTCCCGGTTGGTCGGGCATGAGGCGGGCCCCGATCACCTGGTCCCCTCCCGGTTGGTCGGGCATGAGGCGGGCCCCGATCACCTGGTCCCCTCCCGGTTGGTCGGGCATGAGGCGGGCCCCGATCACCTGGTCCCCTCCCGGTTGGTCGGGCATGAGGCGGGCCCCGATCACCTGGTCCCCTCCCGGTTGGTCGGGCATGAGGCGGGCCCCGATCACCTGGTCCCCTCCCGGTTGGTCGGGCATGAGGCGGGCCCCGATCACCTGGTCCCCTCCCGGTTGGTCGGGCATGAGGCGGGCCCCGATCACCTGGTCCCCTCCCGGTTGGTCGGGCATGAGGCGGGCCCCGATCACCTGGTCCCCTCCCGGTTGGTCGGGCATGAGGCGGGCCCCGATCACCTGGTCCCCTCCCGGTTGGTCGGGCATGAGGCGGGCCCCGATCACCTGGTCCCCTCCCGGTTGGTCGGGCATGAGGCGGGCCCCGATCACCTGGTCCCCTCCCGGTTGGTCGGGCATGAGGCGGGCCCCGATCACCTGGTCCCCTCCCGGTTGGTCGGGCATGAGGCGGGCCCCGATCACCTGGTCCCCTCCCGGTTGGTCGGGCATGAGGCGGGCCCCGATCACCTGGTCCCCTCCCGGTTGGTCGGGCATGAGGCGGGCCCCGATCACCTGGTCCCCTCCCGGTTGGTCGGGCATGAGGCGGGCCCCGATCACCTGGTCCCCTCCCGGTTGGTCGGGCATGAGGCGGGCCCCGATCACCTGGTCCCCTCCCGGTTGGTCGGGCATGAGGCGGGCCCCGATCACCTGGTCCCCTCCCGGTTGGTCGGGCATGAGGCGGGCCCCGATCACCTGGTCCCCTCCCGGTTGGTCGGGCATGAGGCGGGCCCCGATCACCTGGTCCCCTCCCGGTTGGTCGGGCATGAGGCGGGCCCCGATCACCTGGTCCCCTCCCGGTTGGTCGGGCATGAGGCGGGCCCCGATCACCTGGTCCCCTCCCGGTTGGTCGGGCATGAGGCGGGCCCCGATCACCTGGTCCCCTCCCGGTTGGTCGGGCATGAGGCGGGCCCCGATCACCTGGTCCCCTCCCGGTTGGTCGGGCATGAGGCGGGCCCCGATCACCTGGTCCCCTCCCGGTTGGTCGGGCATGAGGCGGGCCCCGATCACCTGGTCCCCTCCCGGTTGGTCGGGCATGAGGCGGGCCCCGATCACCTGGTCCCCTCCCGGTTGGTCGGGCATGAGGCGGGCCCCGATCACCTGGTCCCCTCCCGGTTGGTCGGGCATGAGGCGGGCCCCGATCACCTGGTCCCCTCCCGGTTGGTCGGGCATGAGGCGGGCCCCGATCACCTGGTCCCCTCCCGGTTGGTCGGGCATGAGGCGGGCCCCGATCACCTGGTCCCCTCCCGGTTGGTCGGGCATGAGGCGGGCCCCGATCACCTGGTCCCCTCCCGGTTGGTCGGGCATGAGGCGGGCCCCGATCACCTGGTCCCCTCCCGGTTGGTCGGGCATGAGGCGGGCCCCGATCACCTGGTCCCCTCCCGGTTGGTCGGGCATGAGGCGGGCCCCGATCACCTGGTCCCCTCCCGGTTGGTCGGGCATGAGGCGGGCCCCGATCACCTGGTCCCCTCCCGGTTGGTCGGGCATGAGGCGGGCCCCGATCACCTGGTCCCCTCCCGGTTGGTCGGGCATGAGGCGGGCCCCGATCACCTGGTCCCCTCCCGGTTGGTCGGGCATGAGGCGGGCCCCGATCACCTGGTCCCCTCCCGGTTGGTCGGGCATGAGGCGGGCCCCGATCACCTGGTCCCCTCCCGGTTGGTCGGGCATGAGGCGGGCCCCGATCACCTGGTCCCCTCCCGGTTGGTCGGGCATGAGGCGGGCCCCGATCACCTGGTCCCCTCCCGGTTGGTCGGGCATGAGGCGGGCCCCGATCACCTGGTCCCCTCCCGGTTGGTCGGGCATGAGGCGGGCCCCGATCACCTGGTCCCCTCCCGGTTGGTCGGGCATGAGGCGGGCCCCGATCACCTGGTCCCCTCCCGGTTGGTCGGGCATGAGGCGGGCCCCGATCACCTGGTCCCCTCCCGGTTGGTCGGGCATGAGGCGGGCCCCGATCACCTGGTCCCCTCCCGGTTGGTCGGGCATGAGGCGGGCCCCGATCACCTGGTCCCCTCCCGGTTGGTCGGGCATGAGGCGGGCCCCGATCACCTGGTCCCCTCCCGGTTGGTCGGGCATGAGGCGGGCCCCGATCACCTGGTCCCCTCCCGGTTGGTCGGGCATGAGGCGGGCCCCGATCACCTGGTCCCCTCCCGGTTGGTCGGGCATGAGGCGGGCCCCGATCACCTGGTCCCCTCCCGGTTGGTCGGGCATGAGGCGGGCCCCGATCACCTGGTCCCCTCCCGGTTGGTCGGGCATGAGGCGGGCCCCGATCACCTGGTCCCCTCCCGGTTGGTCGGGCATGAGGCGGGCCCCGATCACCTGGTCCCCTCCCGGTTGGTCGGGCATGAGGCGGGCCCCGATCACCTGGTCCCCTCCCGGTTGGTCGGGCATGAGGCGGGCCCCGATCACCTGGTCCCCTCCCGGTTGGTCGGGCATGAGGCGGGCCCCGATCACCTGGTCCCCTCCCGGTTGGTCGGGCATGAGGCGGGCCCCGATCACCTGGTCCCCTCCCGGTTGGTCGGGCATGAGGCGGGCCCCGATCACCTGGTCCCCTCCCGGTTGGTCGGGCATGAGGCGGGCCCCGATCACCTGGTCCCCTCCCGGTTGGTCGGGCATGAGGCGGGCCCCGATCACCTGGTCCCCTCCCGGTTGGTCGGGCATGAGGCGGGCCCCGATCACCTGGTCCCCTCCCGGTTGGTCGGGCATGAGGCGGGCCCCGATCACCTGGTCCCCTCCCGGTTGGTCGGGCATGAGGCGGGCCCCGATCACCTGGTCCCCTCCCGGTTGGTCGGGCATGAGGCGGGCCCCGATCACCTGGTCCCCTCCCGGTTGGTCGGGCATGAGGCGGGCCCCGATCACCTGGTCCCCTCCCGGTTGGTCGGGCATGAGGCGGGCCCCGATCACCTGGTCCCCTCCCGGTTGGTCGGGCATGAGGCGGGCCCCGATCACCTGGTCCCCTCCCGGTTGGTCGGGCATGAGGCGGGCCCCGATCACCTGGTCCCCTCCCGGTTGGTCGGGCATGAGGCGGGCCCCGATCACCTGGTCCCCTCCCGGTTGGTCGGGCATGAGGCGGGCCCCGATCACCTGGTCCCCTCCCGGTTGGTCGGGCATGAGGCGGGCCCCGATCACCTGGTCCCCTCCCGGTTGGTCGGGCATGAGGCGGGCCCCGATCACCTGGTCCCCTCCCGGTTGGTCGGGCATGAGGCGGGCCCCGATCACCTGGTCCCCTCCCGGTTGGTCGGGCATGAGGCGGGCCCCGATCACCTGGTCCCCTCCCGGTTGGTCGGGCATGAGGCGGGCCCCGATCACCTGGTCCCCTCCCGGTTGGTCGGGCATGAGGCGGGCCCCGATCACCTGGTCCCCTCCCGGTTGGTCGGGCATGAGGCGGGCCCCGATCACCTGGTCCCCTCCCGGTTGGTCGGGCATGAGGCGGGCCCCGATCACCTGGTCCCCTCCCGGTTGGTCGGGCATGAGGCGGGCCCCGATCACCTGGTCCCCTCCCGGTTGGTCGGGCATGAGGCGGGCCCCGATCACCTGGTCCCCTCCCGGTTGGTCGGGCATGAGGCGGGCCCCGATCACCTGGTCCCCTCCCGGTTGGTCGGGCATGAGGCGGGCCCCGATCACCTGGTCCCCTCCCGGTTGGTCGGGCATGAGGCGGGCCCCGATCACCTGGTCCCCTCCCGGTTGGTCGGGCATGAGGCGGGCCCCGATCACCTGGTCCCCTCCCGGTTGGTCGGGCATGAGGCGGGCCCCGATCACCTGGTCCCCTCCCGGTTGGTCGGGCATGAGGCGGGCCCCGATCACCTGGTCCCCTCCCGGTTGGTCGGGCATGAGGCGGGCCCCGATCACCTGGTCCCCTCCCGGTTGGTCGGGCATGAGGCGGGCCCCGATCACCTGGTCCCCTCCCGGTTGGTCGGGCATGAGGCGGGCCCCGATCACCTGGTCCCCTCCCGGTTGGTCGGGCATGAGGCGGGCCCCGATCACCTGGTCCCCTCCCGGTTGGTCGGGCATGAGGCGGGCCCCGATCACCTGGTCCCCTCCCGGTTGGTCGGGCATGAGGCGGGCCCCGATCACCTGGTCCCCTCCCGGTTGGTCGGGCATGAGGCGGGCCCCGATCACCTGGTCCCCTCCCGGTTGGTCGGGCATGAGGCGGGCCCCGATCAGATTTCAAAAGTATAAAAATTTAAGACGCGGAAGTATCATTTAATCAATTCGCCATATAAAAATGTTAAATTATTGAACCCATAATATTAGCACCATAACAAGTATTTACCCCTTTAATAATCATATAACATACCCAAATAATGATTTTAAAAAAGAATCAAAATCTTCTTTGTTCTCCAAACTTTTGTGAATAAAAACATGAGCTTCACTCACACAAACTAAATCCTCATTTTGCTTTACTAATAGGAAAATATTTGGCCACAGAAAATAGTGGGAATCGAGTTATTCTCTTTGTTGCAAAATGATGTTTTCACCACTAAGATAAAAACAAACTATACAACTATATATTTATCATATGTCTGAAATGTGGAGAGAAACAAAATCTGTGTTGGGATGAAATAATGAGATACATCTTTAAAAGACAATAGTGGAATTGCTTTTGTTTTTAGAATATAATATAATTCTCCAGGTCATTGAGATAACCGCAATACCAAATTCAAGGTGTTTTATCTCCCATGGTTGTTAAACAACTATGTAACAACACTAAAGAAATTGGTTTGGGTCACCATATTCTGAGACCTTTACATTTTTTTTTCTGTTGATGGACCTTTGTGACAGTGTGATTTTGCGTAGCTTTTATTGATACAATTTTGGGGTATATTGAAAGGTTTGCCCAGG